>NW_015175399.1:28940-68149 GCF_001447785.1 Gekko japonicus | reverse complement strand
GGAAAGAGGAAGCTAGTATGAATGAGACATGATTATATTGGATCATATTCTTTGTAAGACCCAAGACTTGTTTGCACTAGCTCCGTTTTGTTAGGACAGAAACGATGATAAGAAGAATGGAAGCATAGTAGGAATGTGAACAGGTGAAAAGGAGACCCGGAGATGCTGGCAGTGGAACCAGAAGACTGGAAGATGAAGACCCAGGTCAACAGAAGCCACTTTCATAGGACCATAATGTTTAGAAGAGCTTGCCACACCATTATTACACTCAGAGCTTTTTGGACTGGTTCTAGAAGCTGGTGCAGGGAAGGAAATCTGTGTGTCAAGCTACTCTAGATATTCAGGTTGGTTAATGGAACACTTCCGATCCAAAGGCTGATACGCCAAAGAGAATCCACATAGAGGAAGAAATGTAACATTCAGGTCCTGAAAGCAATGAATTAGCCTGAATTAGTTTTAAGAACTCACTGCATATTGTGCTTGTAAGATAGCTCTGACAATTATTTGTTTTAAAGAGAAGTTGCTTCAGGAGGGGGCAAGAAGCGGAGTGGAGAAGCAGTAGGTGAGGATACTTCCTTGGCACTGTTTCTGTATTCCAAATGCCTTCTCCTTAGGACTGTTTTGAAAAGAAAAAAGTTCCAGACCACTCAAGCTGTCCCATCACCTTCAATATTTTCTCCATCTTTTCTGCTCATTCAGAACCTATTCTTTCTCATTGCGTCAAAGATAGCTCAGTGTCCTTGTGAGGGTCTTCTCTAGGCATCATTTTAACCTTCTAGTATTCAAACTATTTCTCAGCATACACATTTTGTATATATTGTTCTTGGGTTTTTTTCCTGTTTCCAGTTATTTAAACAACTAAGCACTATTCTTCGAAGTCTTCTAGTTTTCTGTTGGCTTGTTACTTCCTATTTGAATATCAGTAAACTTTACTTTCTCCTAAAGCCAAACTTCTTTTTAAAAAGTGAATATATTCCTTTGGTGAAGGATGTTCAGATCATTGGCTAAAAAAGGTACTTGTGTTCATGGCTCGAGTGCAAGGACTCCCGATAGGAGGTGAATTATTTGGGAAGTTGATTACCAAATGTGGCTGCATTTTGCTGCAGTGACAGCCACCAGCTGTTCTCAGCGGGTGAGCATTAGGGCCATCTGTTCCCCTTCTAAATGTCTGAACTGCACTGAGTGTGCGAGGATCCCATCTGGAAGGCATTAAGCTAATGGCTGTAGGATATGGGGTCTAACTGCTCTCATCAGGCGGTGGTTACCTCGGGAAAGTGACAAAAGAACACCTCGTCCATTACAGACCAAAAAGCAGCAGCAGGAGAGGGCAGAGGTACAAGAATGAAGAAGAGCGAAAGAAGAAAAATGGGGAGAAATATAACATGCCTGAGGTAAAGCTGTGGCGTGTTGATGAATCAGCACAACTGCTTACACTACACTTGGGTGCCAACGTCTCAGCTTAGACATCTACATTAAAGTACTGGTGGCTTACATATTAATACCTCTGTGTTTACACTGCTAATTTACAGTGCTGTTAATGTGGGTTTGATGTTGACTGAATACTAGTGTCGAAGGCGCCCATAAACTGAAATAGGAAAGTGGAGGCATGGTTCAATTTGAACTTCTTTGGGTATATCTACACTACAGATTAAAAAAGTAGTTTAAAAGTAAACCCTGTCACCAACTAACCCTGGGAACTTACGGTGCTTTAAGGAATATCTAATAGATAATTTGCAGCTGTCTCCAAAACTCTGATTGCTAAATTCCTTTGGTAAAATTCAAGACAGTTAAACTGGTATAAAATAAACTATTTATTTGGAAAATGTCTTATCCTGCTTTCTTTTCTTAACTCAAAGCAACTTACAAATGATACCAATACAATTTAAATAAACAAAATACAGTGTAAATAAATAGAAGAAACAAAAGGTACATGAACTGGTCTGGTATCCACTGGGAGCAAAGGTAACAGGCTTTAAGTACCTGAAACAAAAAGAAGATAAAAGCTCATACTGGAATTTGAACTGCTGGCAGCCATCTTCCCACCACCCTCTCATCCCCATCCCCAAGGAGTCTGGCCACACCTGCCTGTAGTGCAGGTGTGCTCTCTTATCTCCCAACTATGAGAAAATTATGTGTAGTGATTAATAGTTATAGAGAAACTGAACTTTTAGTTGTGCTTTCTCTTCTCACTCCCTCTATTATCTCTCTTGTCCATAGTGATAAAGGAGATGTGACATATTATCCATTTGAGTATTTTTGCTCCTTGGTTTTCAGGGACTGTTGGGATTCTTGATTCAAGGTCGATGGTTGTATAGCAAACACAAGAGCCACACTTAGTAAAAGAAAAATATCTTTACTATAAAAACAAAATAAAACATAGGTATGGTACTTTGGATAAAAGAAATAAAATAAAATGGTTACATACTTATAGTTACTCTCAGTAATAAATGCTAACAGCTACATCTTTCTATCTCTCTTGACTTCTAGAAGAGAACTGCCTCTTTGGTTCACACAAAGGGCCATAAACTTGTGAATACATTAATGCTAGATCAAAGCATTTCTACAAACAAGATGTTAGTTGACCAATACAAAGGTTACAGGTAACTTCATTAGGATAAACAACTCCCACAGACTTTCCCTCCGTTTAATACATTATGTAACATAACATCCTGTTTGCTAACAAACAACATTTAACTCTGTAATGGCTGAAGTGTAAGCAACTTGCAATTCCAACAGGGACTCTAGTGTTTCTCACACAATTAGTGTTTCTTGCACAATTGTGCAAACTTACAACATGAATCCTGCTTTTTCAGTATTGTTAAAATGGGTCAGGGGATTAAAGAAAAGAGAAAATCCTTACAGATCAGCTAGTATGACATGAGTCCCATAAGGGAATGGGGATGGTATGGGGGAAAATTTATCTAAGGCAGTCAACTCAAGAAGACCTCTACAGATTATATGAAGCTGCCACCATCAATGTACCATAATCCACAGTAGTACAATTATTATGATGTTAGATATTTATACCCTGCATTTCTCTTCAAGTAGAGATCCAAAGTGGCTTACAACATTGCCCTCCACTCTTTAAGCATTATACCCTGCTTAGATACCCCTTCCTCAAACCATGCCCTTCCTCAAACCATGCCCCCCCTTCCTCAAACCATGCCCTCCCTAGGCTCTACTCCCTGAAATCTCTACAAATTTCCCAGTCCACAGTTTGCACAAAATGCAGTTTGGAATCGCTTTTCAAACTACTCCATTTTATTTAGAACTCACGTTCATTGTCGGCCAGTTTATCTGACCACGCTTGGTTTTACGCCATTCTGCTCAATCTCCGACACTTGTCCCGGTCAGTCCAGCTTGTGCCCGAAGGCCACTCAGCAATTGGACCGTCGGGGCGGAGGAGAGCCTCAATTCTCCGGCATTACGCCATCGAAGAGGCTACCCCTCAAAAGCCCCCTGGCCTGGAGCCTATCGCGAAGGCTCCGTGGGGGTGTCACTTGAGGTGGCACCCCTCCAGGCCGCTGGTGTGCGATTCGCCCTCCTCCGTTGTGAGGAGAGCATCTGCCATCGCTGTTCCGTCGACCGGAAGTCCCATGTATTCCCATTTACAACCAAAACCCACATTTTTTTTCTTAATTGTGGTTAATATCACTTGTGACCTGTGGAGGGGGTGTCCAATTGCCACTGACTTGGGCAAGTGCATGAGCAAGGGATGGGGCACACGGCACCCACCCCTTTCTCTCCTCTCCTCCTCGCTCTACAACCCCCTTTGGTTAGCTTCCGCTGGGCTACTCCAGGAATGCACAACCTATGGAGGGACACAAGCTCAGCGGGTGGCTGGCTGGTCTGTCAGGAGGGGTGGCATTCCAAGGGGTTTAATTAAAACAAACAAACAAATGGGCCTTCAAGCCTCTCCCATTGTTTCCTGTCATTCCTTTTAATACATCCTCCTCCAAGTTGTGTGCAGACTGGCTTTGGGGAAGGGAAAAGATCCCTCCCTAGGGTACAATGTGCAAAGGGGGGAGGAGTGTGTCAAATGCCCCCCCCCCAGCTAGAAACATCAAACTAGCAAAGGACCTTCCCAGGCTGCCCCTCTACCTGCCCTGCAAGTTGTGTGCAGATTGACTTGGGAAAGGGGGGAAAGATTCCTCCCTGGGTTCAGTGTGCAAAGGGGGAGGGGGGAGTGTGTCAAACGCCCCACCTGCAAGCTAGAAGAGTCAGACTCCCAGAGGACCTCTGCAGGCTGCCCCTCTACCCGCCCTCCAAGTTGTGTGCTAGGTGAAAATTAAATAGAAGAGGAAATAGGGATGGGGAATGGGTGGAGGTGACTAAAGTCAGGTCAAGTAGTCTACTTATTATTCTCTCCAAATCGACAGAGGAAGAGGCTAAAGGTCTGATCCAAAACCACATGAAGATACCCTGGGGCAACATTGTAATGACTGCGAAGTCAACACTGAACAGTCATAAGAGTCTGCAGAAGCTCCAAAATAACCTGATGCACAAGAAAAGTGAAAGCGGGATGAAATGCAAAGGGAGATTAACGTTGCAACGTGGCTGCGGAAAAACAGCAGGGAAACAAATGGGTGCAGAAAGAGCCTATAATGTACTGGGTTCAGACGCGTAGCAAGTGATCAGCTCATATTTATTAGTGAAGTTCAGCTCAACTAAAGATAAACTAGCCGGGTTCGAACCCTGCTTTTATCCGTGCAGCACCCAACACACACGCCACTCCCGTGATTGGCTATTTACAGTGTAAGAGTCCATCATAGGTCAACCTTAGGATCCAGGCAAACCTATTGGTCCGCACTAGGATCTGAGTCGGCTATTGTTCTAAATCCTGAAGGTGCGCTAGACCGCATGGCTTCCTTAGCGCTATGTGTCCAGACACGTCCGTATCAATACATAACAGAGCCTGTGTTTCCTGATGCCCACTCACCTTTTCTTCAAAGAAATGAGTCAGCCCTGGCTTTTCTCCACCTCACTGGAGCAGGAAGTGCTCCAGAAGACCCCAGGAGGTATCTCCTTTGTGTCTGCTGGGGAGCACACATTTTGAAATAGCTGCTTTTATGACAGGAGGATACCAGCATTTTGTGATGGTCCCCTGTCCCCATGACATCCATTCTGTGTTGTTGCCCACCACACTTTCTCGAAATTTCAGTAGTCCAGTGTTCCCTGTAAGCTGTGCATATGAACAGCCACTCATTAACACAGGAAGCCCCATTCAGCAGCAAGCTGGAGCCATGCAGGGTCTTGCAGTGCCTATTGCCAATTTTAAGATTACAGCAGTTATATGCTGCTCAGGATGTGAACTGCTCTACTTGGTAGGAGGGGGAAAATTGAGGGATCATTGGTGCCCACAGGCTCAACAAGTCTGGGGAGCACTGCATTTTGCCTGCACAGATATTTATGATGGCCTTTATAAAGCTGGCATCACCCCCTGCTGTAAGCTAGCTGTGGTTTGCCCTTGCACAACAAACCATGTACTTCTGATCATAAGACTCAGTAAGTGTTGTAGCACCTGCACAGCATCAGCTCTTCTCTGATCCTTAGCTACGAATGCCCCCATGGTGGTAGAATACAGGGAGTGCAACAGTTACCTGTACCAGCTATGGCTGATCTTATCCCTCAGATCAAATTTCCAGCATCCAGTACATTATCAGCTCAGTTATGATTTGTGAATACTGATGTGTATCCAATAATTGGTGTACTTCATGCAGAGACATAGCCAGGATTTTTTTCTTCACGGGGGCATTTAAATAAGTCAGGGGGCATGCACATCTTAAGAGCACTTTTCTGGGAGTAAAATGGGACTTACTTCTGAGTAGACCCGCTTAGGAGTTCTCTCTCCAAACATTCTTATTTTCTTATTCCCCCCTGATGAAAACAGTACTTCTGCAAGTACCTTCCCTGCCCCAACCCTGTCTCCCACCACCACCCGAACCCCTGACGAGTACACTGCACTGCAGCCTACTGGGTTCCAGCAAGCAGAGTGATGAGAGAAGGAGAGAGAGCCGAGAGGCGAAGATTATTCCAGGCAGGGCAGGGCAGGGCAGGGCAGGGCAGGGCAGGGCAGGATGACAGCTTGGTGCTGTGCCAAATAAAAGAAAGAGAGAGAGAGAGGAGAGAGGCTGCGTGAGAATGGAGGGTGGGCCTAGCCAGCGAGGGCGGGCGGGGCAACAGTGCGGTATGTTGTGGGGGGCGGCCCCGAGGTAACCCACTGTAGCGATGACCCTGACTCCATGTACTTTCCATCTTCTCCCTCCTGCTGCAGCCCACTAAGTCCACTGAAAATTTATTCCTGTTAGATATTCTACATTATGCAGAGTGAATGGCACAGCACAACACTTGTAATAGCTTTAAAAGATAAACTTTACCTTGCTAATGAGGGAGGGTAAACTGGGAGATTAAAGAAGCAAAACAATACGGGATGAACATCCTGACTAGCTGCTCTAACCTACGTTTTTACTCAGGCATTTCTAAAATTCATGTGAGAATGAACTAGAGAAGAAAAGAAATAGTAGTAAAACTGAAACCCGATGCTTACTCTCTAGTCAATCCCCAAAGAATTGATTACCCGACAGGAGAATCCCAATCCTAATAATGCACTTTGTCACCTTGCTCTGGCAGCAAACACCTGCAGGCTTTACCTAAACTAGGTAGGACATCAGCATGCATAAACAAACAGTTAATTCTCTCATGACTACAGAGAGAGAACTTGCAAATCTCAACAGTTCCTGGGGGAACAGAGTAGGGAGGAAAACGGTAGCTTGCAGTGTGTGTGTGTGGGGAGAATCAGTGGAAATCAACACCTCTTCCAAAAAGAAGTGCCCTTAAGCCACTGTGTGACTTGAAGGGCTGTCGTCAGAGTTCCCTCTAAGGTGAGTTAGTGTGAGCTAGCTCACAGCTTTTTAGCCTCTGGCTCACACACTTTTTTCTTAGCTCAGGAAGGGATGGCTCCAGAGCAAACTAATTTATGCAGCAGCCAAATCACTTGCTCACAATTTTAATGCCAGTAGCTCACAAAGTACAACTCTTGCTCACAAGACTCCACAGCTTAGAGGGAACATTAGCTGTCATATAGATGATGGTGCAAAGTTGTTTTCTGTTGCCCCAGAAGGTTGGACCAGAACCAATGGGCTGAAATTAAAACAAAGTAATTTTTGGCTAAACATTAGGAAGAACTTCCTGACAGACCGGTTCCTCAATGGAGCAGGCTTCCTTGGGAGTTGGTGGGCTCTCCTTCTTTGCAGGTTTTCAAACAGAGGCTAGATGGCCATCTGACAGCAATGCTGGTTCTGTGAACTGAGGCAGATCATGAGAGGGAGGGCAGGAAGGGTTGCATCAGCACTTAGTTCTCGTGGCCCTTACTTACATGCCCAGGGAAATGTCAATTGCCACTTTGGGGTCAGGAAGCAATTGTTCTCCAGGGCAGTTTGGCCAGAGATCCTGGAGGGCTTTTTTGGTTTTTTTTGCCATCTTCTGGGCATGGCGCAGGGTGGGAGGTAGTTGTGAACTTGCTTCATTGTGCAGGGGGTTGGACTAGATGACCCTGGAAGTCCCTTCCAGCTCTATGGTTCTATGGTTGGATATATGCCACTGTAAAGAACAAAACATGTTTGCTTTTTAAAAATCACTATTATTTAAATGTCTTTTATCACTATGTCTTATTGGCATTTATAGAGTTCAAAGGAAAACCTTTGAACAAAAGACCTGAAACAAGCAACTGCAACATTGCCCACTTGGCCTGAGCCAGTTGCTTAGTGCAGGTTTAGAACAGTTTGGTCTTTGAGATGACTTTGCTCTCTTTTGGCAAGTCTGTGCAAGTGTCAAATGAGTCACAGATGGCTTGGCAAATGCCAGCGTAACTGAAATCAGAGGAGAAAAGAGTTTTAAGTGGCAGCTCTTGTTTAATGATCTACCTCAAAATCTCTGAACCTTGCAGGAATTTCTACTCTTACGATTTGTACATGGGGAGTTTATAGAATCACACAGCTGGTGGGGCACTTCAGAATATTTGGAGAATTTACTGCAAATGGAAGATATGGAGGCTTGCCAAATGTGGTATCTTCCCTGTAGTTTGATACTGAATATCTTAGAATAAGATCAGAGCATGGTATAGTGGTTAGAGTGCCAGAGGCCCCGGTCACACGGGAGGTTTAGGGCCAGAAGAGGGATGGATCGGGGGCACAGCAAACGGGCGCGATCAAACCGCAATATCTGGGAAGCGGTGCGCACCCGTCCCCGATCCGGCCCTTCAGGCCGAAAAAGCGCATCAAAAAAGAACCTGCTAAAGAGCAGGACTTACCTAAAACGCCGCAGCAAGCGCAGACGTCGGACCGCCGGCGCGGACGTCTGCAGGAGCAATCGAGGCTCCCAGGCAAACTGCGCATGCGCACACATGCGCAGCGAGCGGCCTCATGCTCACTTCCATTGCTTTCTCCCCGGCATCTGATCGTGCCGGGGAGCAACTGCGTGGCGGCTCATGGGATCTGTGTGATCCTGCCGCCGCGTGTCTCTTTTGGTGTGGCTTTCAAAAACCGCAGTTTGCCCGCATCAATTTCCCCCCGTGTGGCAGGGGCCAGAGTAGAATCTTGGAGACCCAGGCTCAAATCCTCTACCATGCAAACTCACTGGCACTGGGTAACCTTGGACCACTAACATGCTCTCAGCCTAACCTACTGTGAAGGCTGGAGTCTTAAATGACGTTGAAATAGAGGTAGTGTGATAGAAAGCTTGAACAGTATGGTCTCTACCCCAACCCTCTACCTGGCAGATTTAAATCAAGTGGCTTTTGAATGCAATCAGTTCAGCACCTGTGCGGGAAACAGAAAAAGAACAGTAACTTTTAATTATTTCCAGGGAGAGGGTAAAGGGAAGGCAACCTGGTATAGCCAGATCTTAAGATCTCAGAATCTCAGCAGGGTGGGTACTTGGAAGGAAGGCCACCAAGGAAGACTTTGCAGAGGAAGGCAATGCCAATCACCTCTGCTTCTTACTTCCCTTGAAAGCTCCTTGCTGGGGTTGTGATAAGTCTGCTATGACTTGATGTCACTTCACAGACACTCAGGAATAGGGGGATAAGGTAGCTCAAGCCCCGGTCACATGGGGGGGAAAGGCACGGCCAAAGTGCGGCTTTTCTGAGCCGCATAAAAATAGACGCACGGCGGCGGGATTAGACAGATCCCCCCGAGCCACCGTGCAGTTGTTCCCCGGCACAATCAGATGCTGGGGGGGGGGGAGCCACAGAACGGAGAGCAAGGCTGCCAGCTGCGCTTGTGCGCACATGAGGAGTTTGGCCGGGAGCCTCGAATGCTGCGGAAGACGGGTGTGCCGGCGATCCCGCGGCCGCCCTTGCTGCAGAGTTTCAGGTAGCTAGTACTCTTTTCTAGGTGGTTTTTTTATGCACGGTTTCGCCTGGAAAAGACGGATCAGGGACGGGTGCACTCCGCTTCCCAGATGTTGCGGTGTGATCGCGTCCGTTTGATGCACCCCCGATCCGTACCTCTTGTGGGGCAATACTTCCCGTGTGACTGGGGCCCCAGAAAAGGGAACAGAACCTGATTACAGGTATAACACAGTCTTGCAGGGACTATTCATTTATAAGGTTACAGTAGATTATTTAGAAGAGCAGAGTTAGCAGCCAAGTTTGTTTTCTTGAGGTGAATATTGGTCTCCCCTCAACCTCAGCATTTTGCCAATGTAAATGTGAGCTTCTCTTAGAAACCATACATCTTTCTTTAGTTTTCCTCAGAAATTGGGGCTTTGAGATAGATGCAGTCTCTTTGTCAAGATAGCCTGCTTGCTTGTGATAACAAAAGACAGATTCTGAGACTTCCAAAGTCTCCTGAGATACATAATGTTGTAAACCACTTTGGGTCCCCACTGGAGAGAAAAGCAGGGTGTAAATATCTAAATAAGTATGGCAGCCATAAGGTTGTTGCCCCTTACCTTGTATGTCCTTTCTTATCTCAGGTTCATGTCATTAGCTGTCACAGGCTGGGGCAGGAAACATCATCATGTGTGGTGAATATAATTGACTGGGGGGATTTGCTACAGTGATGCTGATTTTGACCAAGAGTCATGTTCTCAGGCTTGGTCTACACAAAACATCTGAGATCATAAAGCAATTCCTGGACTGTGCTGCTTCAGTCTGTGGGTTATGTGTGAGTGTGTGTTATATGTTCCCACGCCCTCAAGAAAGAATAAAATTACTTCACAATGTCAACAAGAAAGCTTCTTCCTCACACCATTGAGACTTATATTTAAATCCAGTGATTCTTAAACTGGCTTTCAAACATCATCTATCATGATAATTGTTATAATTATTACTATCACTGGCATGTGTCCTACGATAGAAAGTTTCCAAGGATGTTCTGTTGGAGGAAGAGCAAGTTAAATTAAAGGAAAGCTTCTTAGACTAGAAGAAGGCTTCAAATGTTCAGCAGAGTGGTAGAATACATGCTAATAATGACTCTGTGGTGTTTGGACTTCTGGCTAGTGGCAGAGGTCACACTGGGTGTTTTCACACACACTTTCAATCCACTTTCAATGCACTTTGCAACTGGATTTTACTAACATTCACTTGCAAACAGTCGCTGAAGTGGATTGAAACTGCATTATTTAGCACTACGAATAAGGCTCGTTGTGGAAATAAATACAACGAGCTCTAGAAAGAGGGTCTGGGAGAATGCCAAGGCCTTGGACACTCAGCATCAATTTGCATTTTACCTGTCTGAGGTCCCACCCCTCCTGAAACCTCCCCCTCTTCAGGCTCCATCTCTCAAATCTCCAGGAATTTCCCACCTGGAGTTGGCTACCCTATCAAGATGGGTCCCAATGAGTTTTTTTCCCAAAGGTCAAGATAGGTGACAAGCCCAAGCTTGGTTGCCTACCAACAGGCACTGAGGGGAAAGTAGGGTTGCCAGCTCTAAATAGGGAAAAACCTGGAGATTTGTGGGGTGAATCCTGTGGAGGGCAGCACTGGTTGGGGGAAGGACTCAGCAGGGTCTAATGCCATAGGGCCTACCCTCCAAAGCAGCCATTTTATCCAGGGGAACTGATCTCTGTCATCTGGAGATCAATTGTAACAGCGGGAGATCTCCAGGTGCCACCTGTGGATTGGCAACCCTAGGGGAAAGTCAGCTCTAAAAGCAAGAGGTTGAAGAGAATGGTTTGATAGCTGCTGGCCCACCTCATTAGCCAGCCAGACAGCCATAGCGGAGCCAAGCAAGAGAGAGTTTTCAGTTTATTCTGACAGGAAAGTGGCCAAGCTGGCAGTGGGCAGGGGAGGAGGTTACACTGAACCAAGCTTGGTTGCCTACCAACAGCCACCCAGAGAAGCAGCAGAAGTGTCTTCGTCAAGGGAGAAAGAGCCATCTGCCAGTTATTCTGAGAGGCAAAGTGGCTGCAGTGGGAGTGGGCAGGGAACAAGAGCAGACCCAGCACCTGGCCAATGGCACACGAGTACTCTTGAGTGGCGGCTGACGGCCCAATGGCTGATGGAACCACACTGCACAGCCAATGGGAGAGCTGGAAATGGCCAATTCGCTAAGAGAATTATTATATAGAGATTTACACAATTATAGAGCGCACACACACACTAAATGAATAAGGCAGAACTGTAGGAGTAAGCACACACTATGAACCAACAGGCCATAAATCAACAGGGGTTAAATGCAATCATCTTTGCTGCCCTGCCCCTTGGGACAGTCCCTCTTTTCCTGCACTTTTTGGCCTTGGGGCAGCTGGGAACTGTAGGCCCACAGATGAGGAAGCCCCATTCAACCCAGTGAGTGATACCCCTGCAGGCCCCTCTCTGGAACTACAGCTCAATTAAACCTTATGGGGGAACATTTTAAACAAAGAACCACAGACAGCAGCCATCTTACAAACATAGGTAACTGCCATTTCATTACACCTACCAACAGCCACTGAGCGAAAAGTTACTCCCACACAGGAGGCAAGCAAGAGAAGCATCTTTGTCAAGAGAGAAAGCTGTTTGCGAGTAATTCCGACAGAACACAGTGGCTGAAGGGGGAGTGGGTGGGGAAGAGGAGCAGACCCAGCACCCGGCCAATGACACATGAGCACTCTTGAGTGGTCACTGACGGACCAATGGCTGAGGGAGTGCATTGCACAGCCAATGGGAGAGCTGCAAAGGGCCACCCCAAAACACAATTATTATATATAAAGATGTGTGAAAGCACCCACTAGTGTCTTTCCTACTTCTGCAGTCCCTGGGCAACTGCAAATTAAATCCAGAGATCTTTCTGGTGAAGAAGTGGAGATTACTTTCTGGGGACAGTGAACACACATGGGAGTCAACAGTAATGCAGCAGCAGCAGCCTTGTACTTGATATGCTGCATGGGATACAGGCCCAAAATTTAAAAGCCTATGTTCAGATTGTGTGTATGTGCATGTCTTTGTGCCAAGTTCCTTTGAGGCCAGAGATGGGCCTGGCTGACAAAGCAGAAGGAAGCAAGTTGCTGCACAGGATTTAACATAATGATAGAGATTTTTTTGAACTAGTGTGTTGCACAGAAAGGTTCAACTCTCCATCTGATATACGAGGGAATGAAAGGACTACAGATCAGCTTGTCAAAGGAAACAATGAATGACAACTTAGTCATCCTCATGGGCTGGGTTATTTTTGTCAGTCAGTGCCTTTGGGCAATCATTTCCCATCACCAGGCCTCCCTATAGATCATGTTATCTGTGAGTGAAAGAACAGGGTTAGTCCTAGGGTGGACATGATATAACAAGCAATGGGGAAGAATGTCAAGGCCTGTAAAAAGGAGCAAGAGAGGAACTGGAAAGGTTTAAATGGGAAGATCAAAGGAGAGCTACAACAAGTGAAATCCCCAGAGGTTAATTTTGAGAAAGTGGAGGTGGAGCTCAAACCTTCCAACAATGTTGACATTCTGATTTCTACTCTCAGTTATATGGTTAGACAGACTGTGGTGAGAGGAAAACACACTGCACATGATCAGTTGAACTCTTTATGACTGCTTCCAATCTCCACAGATGAACCCAGGCACTTGAAACAGCCCTTAATCTGGCCTTGCCTAAGAGTTTTGTAGATTTTAGACTGACAGCATCACAACACAACACCTTTTCCTTCTATCCTTTATTCTTGGGTAATTCTGTTTCATATGCAATCCTAGGCTGAGATCACACACACTAAATAATCCACTTTCAATGCACTTTCCAACTGGATTTTACTGTGTGAACTGGCAAAATCCAATTCGAAAGTGCATTGAAAGTGGATTGAAAGTGGATTATTTAGTGTGTGTGATCACAGCCCTAATCTCATACCATCCTTAGGTTTCTCATTATCAAATTCTCAAGCCTGAAATCTGAGACCTCTCCTTCATCAACCCCTCTAGACCTTTTTTCCTCATTCCACAAACCATTTCTGCAAGCTTCTCACCCTTCTTTTCTGAAATAAAGTTGTCAGTAGCTGAAATCCCAAATCATTTGAAGTCAATGAAAAAGTTTCCCTTTGATCACAGCTGGCTTTAAGAAATAGCAGAGACTCAGTGGTAGAAAGGTCACTGTCTTCTCAGTTGCATAATCCCATGTCATGTCCTGTCCTAGCTGTCCATTTGTATTAGCTCTCCTTCAACATTTCATTCAGTTACATCGAAACACAAAAGCCAGGTAACTATCTCTTATTTAGTCCAGTCAAACATAGCAAGCTTTGAGCTGTCCAGGATGTATCACCAAGGGAACATGGAGAATTTGAAGGCTTGTACACTGTTATTTTTGCAGGTAATAATACTTATTTACAAAATTTGTAAGCTGACTTTCTGCCTTACAAGGGCCACCAAGGTAGGTAACATTTTCTAACGTACATGATAAAACCACATTTTAAAACCATTAAAATCAACCCCCCACACACATCATTAAAACAATTTTTAAAAACTGTTAAAATACATACAAAACATAAAAACAGCAATTAAAACATTTTTTTAGGAATCATGGAGGGAATGCTGAACAAAATTTTAAAAAGTCTTCACTCACTGGCAGAAAATGGCAACAGAAGGGGACAGACGAATCTCCATAGGGAGTGAATTCTGGAGCTTTGGTGCCATGACAGAGAAGACCCTGTCCTGCATGATCACTCACTTAATCTCAGAAGGTGGGAGCACCTGAATCAGGGCCTCTGAAGATGTCCATAGTGGTTGGGCAGTTTCATAAGGGAGTACGCAGTCCTCCAGCTATGTTGGTCCTAAACCGTATAGAGCTTTGAAGGTCAGCACCAGCACCTTAAATTTTGCCTGGAAACAAATTGGGAGCCAGTGTAGATCGGCAAAGGCTGAAGTGATAAGGTCCCTATGACCCACTCCAGTCAACATCCTGACTGCAGCATTCTGCACTAATTGACATTCCCATGACAGCCCCATGTAGAGTGCATTGTAGTAATCTAATCTAGATGTAACCAGGGGATGTATCACAATGGCCAGATCTTTTCTGCCCCAGCTGGCTAACCAGCCCAAACCGGTAAAAGGCATTCCTGGCCAAGGGGAGTACAACCCCATCCAGAACAGGTGACACACTAAAATCCTAGGTCATACCTTCCAGTCACCAGTGGCATTTCCATCAGGATTAAGCTTCAGTTTATTCGCCTGCATCCAGTCCAAAACTGCCTCCAGGCACTGGTTCAGGGTTTCTGCAGCCTACCTGGGATCAGTTGGAAGTGTGAGATAAATGAGTGTCATCTGTATACTAGATAGAGCTGGGTATCATCCACTGAGCCCAAGTCTCTTGCTGATGTCACCCAGTGGTTTCATGCAGTAACAAAGCATAGAGGACCAGATGGAACCCTGTAGGATTCCATAGGTCAGACACCAAGGGACTAAACAGGAGTCCCCCAGCACTACCTTCTGAAATCACTTGGCTTTGGCTTTTGCTGTGGATCAAGACAACTACCTATGACTTCAGATACATTATTGCCCCTACTTTTACACCTGCTCTATGTTCACATTTGCTCTATTATCGCAGTAGTTTTTTAAAATCCCTTTGTCTTTGCCATATATTAGACAATCCAGATAACTATTAAGCATACCCATGGATAAGTGGCTAGATGTTTAATTCTCTATATTTTTATGCTTTTAATGCTTTGGGACTTATGCTATTCAAAGCTCTGAATTTCTATGTTTTGCATTTTATTGGCTGGACTTTTAATGGTTGTTAATTGTAATGATTTTATGAGTTTGTGATTTTGCCTTATTTTATTTTGTGAGCTGCCTTAAGCAAGTTTCTGAAGAGGCAGTATACACATTTTCTAAACCAAGGTTCTAACTAACACTAAAATGCACAGAGTGATGACAGAGTGGTTCATTGAGCAATAAATTCTGGATTCAACAGTAATCAAACAAGAGTGGACCATTAGCATCCCTCGGATTTACAACCCAGCCCCTTGGTCTATTGGCAGTTCTCTGCTTTGTCCTAATCAAGGAAATGAAATTTGCATTCAAAGCCTTGCTGTTTAATCATTTGACCAAGGATTATGTAGACAGTTCCAAACATGTCTTGAGTTGCACTTTAGGTGAACTTTAATCCATTGCTTCTGCTTTCTCCTCTCTTTCTCTTCGATTTCTCAGTGAAAAGACACATAACTTCAAGTGGTCGACATAATTTAAGGGGATCAGTTCTTATCAATTTGTCAGTTGTTTGAATTGCACCACTTTCTGATGGCATCACCTTTGACAAAGACAGAAAACCCTGACCAACGTTTTTTGTTCATAAAGGATTGCATAACGATGATCTATTTCTTAAAGTAAAAATGCAGATTACAAGGTCTTTGAAATACTCTCAGCCTGGGAGGAAACAACACTCTGATCCTAGCCAGAACATTTGCTTGGAATTTAGTGAGATAAGAATTCACTGCACGTGGAATTACACTTAGAGGAGCTTTTGTGCTAACTGATTTATTTCCTGTGGCGTATGAACTGATATAATTAGAGCTGAGCCATTTTACCCTTGTTTTCCAGAGCATTACTTAATCTGGATAGTTAATTTAATTAGTGATGACTGGCTATCACATGCAAGATATAGTTGCATACAGCATCAATTACTAGAAGAAAACAGAATTGTTCAAGCATGCAGAACGTAAGGCATCAAAGCTCATGTGCACTTGGGGTCATGGGTAAGTGGGAGCAGCTCTCCAGACTAGCCACTCAAGCAACTGCTTGGGTCAGCATGTGCCTGAGGACTCTGGGGTGCTGCAGGGACTCAGCTTGCTCCTAGCCACCAGAATAACAGGCATCACCTTTTTGGAGCATCTTGCTTAGGGTGACAAAAATACTTTGAACCAACCCTGGGAGTGAGGACCAGTGTTCCCTCTAAGCTGAGTTAGTGTGAGCTAGGTCACAGTTTTTTAGCCTCTGGCTCACACATTTTTGTCTTAGCTCAGAAAGAATGGCTCCAAAGCAAACTAATTTATGCAGCAGCCAAATCGCTTGCTCACAACTTTAATGCCAGTAGCTCAAAAAGTAGATTTTTTGCTCAAAAGACTCCATAGCTTAGAGAGAGCATCAGTGAGGACTAAAGCACTCAGGAGCATCTAAAGCAGGGGTGTCAAACATGCAGTCCATGGGCCGGATCAGGCCCCCAGAGGGCCCCAATCAGGCCCATAAGGCTCTGGCTGTTTCCTACTTCCATTTACAGTTCTGCTGCTGCTGCAATGTTAGAGCTTGCTTTACCAAGCTCTCTCAATTGCACAGGAGAGATCAATAGGCAAGGCTCTCCTATGCAATTGAGAGAGTCTGGTAAAGAACTGGCTGAGGCTCCTCCCCCTCTTCCTCCCAAGGGGAGGGAGGGAACAGCCAGAGTTCCATTCCTGGCCAGGCTGCAGGACACAAAGGGCAGCCTTTCTTTCCTTCCACTGGCTGAGGCTCCTCCCTGAAGGGAGGGAGGGAATGAGGGAGTTTGCTTTGCTGGGCTGCCTCAATCGCACGGGAGAAATACCAAGCACCTTTAAGACCAACAAAGTTTTGTTCAAGGTATCAGCTTTTGTGTGCCTTGCTACAGTGTGTGTGTGTGTACATGTTTTGTTGGGGTCTTTATGCCAGGGCTCTCCTGGGTGCACCTGAGTTCCCTCCCCCTTTTCACTGTATTCATGCCCTCATGATCCAGTCTTTCTCAGGAAAAAAAGCAAAGTGAACTATTTTAGAGGAGGAATAACAACAAGCCAGTGAGGTGGATTAGACTGAGAGTGTGTGTCCAGACCAAGTTCACCACCTTTGTAGGAATTTGTAGTTATTTCCCTGGGGAAGAGTATAGTTTTGTAGACAAACATATGACCCTCAGTGTGTGTCAGGATGCCTTCTCATGTTCTTGACCAGCACATGAAGCAACATGTACGAAAGGTTTTCATGTTTTCCCCTGGCTCAGAACACTGAACATTTCTGTAATAAATGTCAATAAATCAAAAGTAGTTTGCAGCTTACAGATACACACCTGAACAACCTCCTCAAGATTGCTACAGCACAGACATTTTGATGCAATAATTCAGAACAGAGGTGTCAGTTATCAGACAGTTAAATAGACAGAATATTGCAAGATTGCTAGTTTTTAAAGATGTTTTATTTAAAGTTTTTTAAAATTGTGTCCTTTATAAAGTTTATGTCTCCACTACCTGGCATTATATTTTATGACACACATGGCCCGGCCCAATAAGGTCTCATTTATGTCAGATCCGACCCTCATAACAAATGAGTTCAACACCCCTCATCTAAAGGCCTCTTGGAATTGCTGTAGGATCGATGGCTAGTTGCATTTGGAAAGGATGTGCATCTGAACCTCTGTCTAGAAGCACAAGCATTTCCGGTAACATTTTGATACAACAATATGAAGATGGATATTATATTTCAGATTCTCATTTGGCCAGACAACAGGCAAGAAGAAGAAGAAGAGCTGGTTTTTATATCCAGCTTTTCTCTACCCTAAGGAATTTCAAAGCAGCTTACAGTTGCCTTCCCTTCCTCTCCCCACAACAGGCACATTGTGAGGTAGGTGGGGCTGAGAGAGTTCTGAGAGAACTGTGGCTGGCACAAGCAAATGAAACAGAACCCACTGCAGAAGAAATATGAATTGTATTTATAGCAATGATAATAATGTACATACAGTACTTTCAGTGTGAGTGTGGGAGGTTGGCATTGTCAGAGGGCTAAGGAAATCTGAGATGCTGGTTGTGTACCAGTTTGTCTCCCACAAGCCAATGGGTGCCTCATACCTGCACAGGGTTGGGGTGGAGGATAAAATGGAGGTGAGGAGGAAAAGGTAAGCTGCTTTGGGTCCCCACTGGGGAGAAAAGTTGGGTATAAAAAGTGAATAAATAAATAAATAAATACTAGCTAGCAATATATTTCAATAGTCTGGGGCAGGCAACTCTTTGCTAAGCAACAAAATGCCAGACCCCTTCATACCGTGTGCAGAAATGGTTCTCTGCCCAAGAAGTATTGGCAGTAGGGATGGGCATAAACTGAACCATGAAGCAAAATTCATCATGAATTTTGCCTTGTTTGTGGTTCATGAACCCGTCACAAACTTCCACAAATGTTTAAAGCAGTTTGTGGCAGTTCATGGTGGTTCATGGATGGAGCTTTAAACCCCTGCCGTCTGTTCCCCATGAAAGCTGCAAAAACAGCTGAGTGGCAGGGAGGTGCTCCTGCTGCTCAGCTGTTTCAGATGGTCTTGTCAGTCCCTTTCAACAGGGTTTGCGGGGCCACGAACCATGAACTGGTTCAGTTCACACACAAAAAACAAAAACCCCTCCTGGTTCAGTTCATGGTTTGGTTCTTGGTTCAGCCACAAATCACAAACCGAACCGCATTTTCCTGGTTTGTGCCTATCTGTAATTGGCAGTGCAGCTGGGGCCGGCTGTGTTGAAAAAGGCTAAGGCATAGGACCATCATCACATCCTTGAGACCCACACTGTCACTGTGTGGATTCAAGATGAGCACCTGAGGCATCAGCAGCACAATGGGGCTCAGCTTGTTCTCAGCGTATCTGGAAAAGCAGGGGTCATTTCCTGCAGGAGCACACAGGAGCGGAGCTCTGGCAGTAAAGAGCCCAGGGAGCAAGCACATGCAACAAGCCCCGCCCCCTGCTCCCAGCAGCCCCAGGCCATGAGGAGCAAGAAGCAGTCAGGTAAGTTGCAAAAGGTGTTGCCTTCTGACACACTCCCGGTGATGTCAGGGGGTGTGGCATATGCAAATAAGTTATCCTAATGAGTTATGCTAATGAGCACCTGCATCTCTTTTTCTACGAAATTATCCCTGCTACTTCCCATCTGTAATTTTGTCCATTGCTTGGAGTGGGAGACGGGCGGTTTCATTTCAGATTTGGTCAGACGCAGTTTAGCTTGTGGTCCATTCACCATCTTAAGGAATATAAATACTGCGCTAACAAACTTCAGTTAGGTAGACACTCTTCCATTACAATCTGTTATCAATTTCCCCTAAGTGTACAGTTACTATCAAAAGGGCCAAAACAATGAATGGACATAGCTTAATATTAGCTAAGACATACCTTCAAAAAGTGTCTTTATTTTATTTATCAAATTTATATCCTGCCCTCCCCGCCATGGCGGGCTCAGGGCGGCTAACAGCATACATGTGTGTGTACATCTAAACTCCAATATATATTAAAAACAACATTAGGTTAAGATTACAATATAAAACCATAGTTAAGGATAACCCTTGCCTCTCTTTCCCTCCTTTGGTTTGCCAGCACATAAACAAAATCACACGTTGATCTCTCTCTTTTTTGTATGAGTACTTGGTTGTCTAACCCTGAACTAGTCTGACAGAAAGCCAGGACAAACCACCCACGTACACTGAGACCAGACCAGCTAGCAATCATCAGCACAGGGGCCAGCTCAGTTGCTGTGTGGTCACATGCAGGTGTCTGCACGACAGCACTTCAGCATCACTTGAAAAAGCACCGTGACAACTGGGAGAAGCCAATGCATGTGGGAGTGCCTTTGCTTTGAAGTTACACATGAGGAAAAGGTGAAAAAGCTTTAATGGTCTCTGTGAAAACACCCTTAATTAGCTTATTCAGCTCTTCAAGCTTCTGCTGTTGTCAGGTGATAATCACACTTCCTTTTAAAAATACAAGCTACCATGCCAAATCTATAATAATTTGTCCATGTTTAAACATAGGGTTGTGTGGGAAGACAGCCGGTGCCTAATAGCAGCATCCTCTAAGGGTGGTAGCCTGGAGCCATGAAAACATGTACGCATCATAGCACAAGTTACAGACAGGGCAGTTTTCCAGAGATGATGGTGAATTTCTTCACAAATGCTCCTGAGAAGGCTGGTAGAATTACAGAATGAATCAGCCGTGATGGAGGCACTTGAGAATGTCCTGATGTGATTTCTGAGCAAATGATGTGGCTGCTATTTGTACAGAGCAGTACAGAATGCCCCTGTGACACATCATCCATGTGGGGGAAAACCTTTTTCCAGTTCCTCCATGAGGCAATGAAACAGTGGCAATACAAGATGTAAACAAGATTTTAGATCTAGAAATCCTTGGCGTGGATCCAAAGAAAGGTGAGCAGAAGGAAAAGACCCACTTCCAAAGTGCTGCAAACATTTGCTCAACAGTTTGTGCACTGCCATTACAGCTAGATTTTACAGCTATTCTCAAGCCTCTACGTATAAAAGTTTATACAAGCTCTTGCACAAGTAGGAGGATGTTTGTGGACATTTTTCACTTTTCAAGGACACTTTTGATCCAATTTTCAGTGGTAAGACTGACTGGGGAGACCCAGGTTCAGATCCTCACTCAGACCGTGATGGTGACTGGATGATTTTGAGCTAAGAGCCCTCTCAACCTAACCTAACTCACGTTGTTGTGTTCCATAGCAGAAGAGCAGGATATAGCTCCGAAGAATGCATTGAATGATCCAAAGCATAGAGCTGAACAGTGGAAAGGGGCTTCCAATGACATGTGGATGTCCAAATGATCCCAAACAAATTATTCCATATATTAGAACAAGAAACTCAATCGCTTATAGATGGATTTTCCCAGAGGGACTTGTATTGAACTATAAAGATAAGAAGAATAAAATTGACTCTGTCCAAAAAGCCAAAGATTTTTTGAAACAACAACAAAGTCCGAGTAAAGATGACAAAAAACCTGTGGACAATATTGAAGAAGAGGGAACCAGTGATTGAGGAACAGAAGACACCTTGAGTAGCTCTAGCAGTACCCTGGAAACCTCAGACTCAGAGAAGGGGGCAGCTGCACCTAAAATACCTAAAAAGAATCTGAAGTACAAGAAGAAGAAACGTACAAGATAAATGAATATTTTAGCAGAATATAAGTGATTATAAAACACCAGAGGCTAGTATTAAGATTAAGCTAGTGTTAACCTGAATTTTGATAAATTGATCTTTATTATTATTGTAGGATTGTTATATATACATTGTAACATTTAGATCATGATCCTTGTCTTATCTTTTATTTTAGATATAGATATAGTGATTACCCCCTGTTCCCTTCCCTTTAGGATGTAGGTTATAAAATGAAATTAAAAAGTTATTAAAAAAAGAAAGAAACATAGAGTAAGGAAAAGGCTTAAGATGCACCCACTCATATTTAAATGCTGGAAGTCCGTTTCTGATTCACAAAGGTTAGGTCTGGCTGCCAGGGAAGAGCCTTGCAGGCCTATCTTTGCCCTCCCATTTGAACTAATGAGCTCATGAGGGGCTGTTCCCGGGGGCACTCAAGGAAGCGATGGTCCACCCTCTCCTGAAAAAAACATCTCTGGATCCGGCCAAATTGGCTAACTATCAGCCAGTTTCCAGTTTGCCCTAGCCTATCAGGTCTGACTGCCAGGGAAGAGGCTTGCAGGACTATCTTTGCCCTCCCATTTGAACTAATGAGCTCATGAGGGGCAGTTCCTGGGGGAACTCAAGGAAGCGATGGTCCACCCTCTCCTGAAAAAAAATCTCTGGATCTGGCCAAATTGGCTAACTATCAGCCGGTTTGCCCTAGCCTATCAAGCGCAGTACTGCCTATTTGGACTGGCAGCAGCTCTCCAAGGTCTCAGGTGAAGGTCTTTCATATCATTCATTCAGGAGGCTATTCATTCGGGAGGCTTGCTCCTTTAGGGCGCTTTCGTCTCCGAAGATCATGGGCATTGAGTGTGCTGGCCTGGTTTGGCAGGCCAGGGAGAGTTTGGCGTTTTGGCTGGTGTCCCTACCACCTAACGCACCAGCCAATAGCCTGCCATCCCTGATGGAGGCCGTAGCAGGCTGGGCATTAGAACACCCTAGACTGATTGTCCTGGGTGATTTCAATGATTTCAATGTCCATGCCGATGACGTGACCTCTACTCAGGAAGCGGACCTGGTGTCGTCCATGGTGGCGCTGGGACTCTCACAATATGTAATGACCCCCACTCACCAGGGAGGGCACACTCGATTTGATCTTCGCGGTGGGGGTAACAGTGAACTGGGTTACTGCTTTGGCAGTCCCGTGGTCGGACCACCATGCTCTAGGGGCCCGTCTGAATGTCCCACTCCAACCCTGTTTAGGTGGCGAGCATATTTTAGCTCGCCCATGGAGCCAGATGGACCCGGTGCAGCTCCAGATGGCTCTGTGGGATCCGATGCCCCCTGGCAGCTCATTGGATGAGCTTGTGGGGAACTGGAATAGCCGGCTCTCCGCAGCCATCAATGAGATCGCTCCACAGCACCCTCTATGCTCCCGCACTAAACTGGCTCCTTGGTACACCCAGGAACTGCGGCTTATGAAGGGAGGCCAGGTTAGCGGCCACTAGGGCTTGGGCCTTTTTGGTGGCGGCCCCTACCTGGTGGAATGAGCTCCCGGAGGAGACCAGGGCCCTGCGGAACTTTTCACAGTTCCGCAGGGCCTGTAAGACGGAGCTCTTCCACCAGGCATTCAATTAGAGGCCATTAGATCACCTGACAGTTGCAGCACCTGGCCCATGAGCTACCATTGAGTTGTTGCCTTAAGGAAACTACGAGCAGAAAAACACCTTAGAACACTGGGAAATGGAAATCCATTGAAAACGTGTCATTTAAGTGACTTTTAATTGCTGCCAGCACTTTATGCTTGTTGATTTGTAGTGTTTTTAATAATTCTGTTTTTAAGCTGTTTATATGTCGTGTTGGAAGCCGCCCTGCTTTGTGGGGAGGGTGGGGTATAAATTTGATAATAAATAAATAAATAAATATCAGCAACTATCTGATCCTTTTAACTGGGGGTGCTGGATCGAATCTGGGAATTTATGAACGTAAAGTGGATGTTCCTCCAGAGAGCCCAGCCCTTCTTGTTCCATGGTCCCTTCCACTAACATCCCTATTTGCATTGATACCTTTTTTCATCTTCCCATGGTTCCCTGCAGCATATGCCATTCCTTTCTATGTTCATCTTTACCCAGCCATGTCTGTTGATGTTGCAGTACCGAGCATTGGGGTTGTGAATGGGACACATTAAATGTCATTGAGTGTATGTGGTATCTCTCTGAGGTTGTATCTGACAAGATGGGACAGTAGTGCTTGGAATTACACTGGACCAAATCCTTGAACTTATTAGTGCTGGGGGGGGGGGATTCGCACTACACTACAATGTTTACCGCCACAGTCCTAGCACTGCCCACTAATTTTCCCATTCTAGCCCAGCTCAGAGGCAGAATTAACTGTTAGATCGGGTATGTTATAAAAGCAGGACCTCAGCAAAAGTGGCAACTGTGCCACTATCCGCTTAAGTCTCTGCAGGGAGAATCTGATTCCCACCACTCTCCTCCTTTAAGGCTCTGTCCAGACCATAGAGAGCCATTGAGCAGATGGCGGGAGGAGCACTTGAAGTACAAAATGTACTTTTACAATCAAACATGGTAGGATAACAAGGAATGTAAGATCACATTATTACCTGGAGAACCATGCTGCCTTTTGACAGCCTGGGGATGTAAAAGAGATGCACCTCTGCCTTCTTCTGTTCTGCTCTTCCTCCTGGATCTATGATCCACTTTGCTGTCCCAGGGACTGTGGGGAAACATGAGAAAATCTGGCTAGGAAAGTGAGCAAGAGGACAGGGAGACGTGAAGTGGGAAGAGTGACAATCGACAAGCTGTTTGAAACAAGCTAGTTCTGCAGATTGCAACCTGGGAATCTTCAACAATGACATTGTAAGAAAATGGCTCTCAAAACCAAACAGATGCTGGAAGAAAGATCCTATCAGCAGTCCTGCCAGTTCTGTGTTTTGATGGATCTGCAGCTATTCAGATGCCGGTCGCCAACGTTCACAACGTGTTGGCACTTTGCTCACGACAGGACTGTGCAAAAGGGAGATTTACAATATGTCTCTTTCCAATATGGTTCTCCATTTTTTTTGTAAAGCAAAAGCCCAAGTACATTATGCAACAGTGTGGGATAACTGACTGAGGGAAAGGTTTCCTGCCTGTGTCTTTGCAGCCTCTTTGTACAGAATGCAGCACAGAAGTCAAAGGTCTGTAGGGTCACCACGTATGTCTCCGCAAAGGGCTCCCCTGTCCTTCTGCCTAGCAGAGTCATTCTGACGTTTCTCTCCCCTCAGCATGTTGCCTGGGCAGCCTTTGCAGCAAGACTCCTCTGGTATTTTCATCCACTCCCAGGCTGCTGTGGTAGGAGGAGACAGCAGAAAGCAGATGCTAAACAAACACTCTCATTAGGGCTCGTCCTTGCTAGCGGCAATGGAGTGTTGATGGTCTGAGCCACTCCTCTCACGTCAATGAGCCCTTCTCCCTCCCCAGTGATGTCAGAGAGGCCTTCTGTGCTCAGACAGGATTGGCTGGTTCTGGCTTGCAGGGCTGGCTCAGCTGAAAGGTGAATGTGCAAGGAAGCAGCTGTGTGGAGGTGTGAGCAGGCAGAGTGTCTGCGGCAGGCACAGGCAGCGGGGCTTTGCTGAAGCACAGGAGTTGTTCCTGCCATCAGAAATAAATTTTAAAAAGCAGCAGCAGAGGGTTGGCACTTTGGCAATAATCCCTGGATGTCTTCTACCTGAAGAGTAAGGTGGTGGTGGTGGGGGAACGGATGTTGTGCAACCTGCTTTTCTTTTTCCTGAACTGTGAGTGAGCTTGGAACACCTGAACTTGATATGCCAACTGAAATCTCTCATGCAGTGAGAATGCATGCCATCTCCGGCTTCCATTCCTCGCTGACAGTGCGGCTTCTCAACAAAGGTCCTGAGTACCTTCGCAAGCAGATGGAGGCAGGCACCCCTGGCAGGAAGAGTGCTGTGGAAAGACTGGCAGCGGATAAGGCAAAGTATGTAAAAAGTCAGCAAGTAAGCAGTGCTAAGCAGGGGCCGATCTCTGCCCTCAGCTCTGCTTCAGAGAGCAGCTGTGAGAGCAGTTCTGTGGAAAGTAAAAAAGTCAACAACAACTTGGCTGAGGGAGAAAGCATCAAAATCGTGGAGCGAGTTAACACAGTGGTGGACTCTGGCCCAGCTCCCCGTGAACACGGCCCTCCCATAGCGAGGCGAAGCAGTTCCAAGAGGCAAATCAGACCAGACTCTTTAGTGATCTATCGCCAGAAGTGTGAATTTGTGAGAGGCCAAAGCCATGACAACAGTCGTGGGAGTTTAGTGAGAAGGCTGTTCCAGGGATCTTTCAAGGAAAAGCAGCTGGTTTCTGAGGTGTCCAAAGCCATCCTCAAGGAAGACATTGCGCCTACAACAGAAGGGCCTCTACTGATTGAAGATGTGGGCAATAAACTTGACGCAGGAGGGCAGAACATAACTCTGAGCACAGGTACAGCAACCATTCTCGCCAGCAGATGTGAGAATGCTTCAAATCAGACTGTGGTGCCTCCTGAAGTGAGGAGGAGAGGTCTCCACCGGTCTCAGTCGGACATTTCTTCCCGATACTCAAAATCTTTCTCTGAGTTTGACACTTTCTTTAAGTATTGCGGCCTTGAGCCTGAAGTAATAGAGGACCTTGGGCAAGAGAACTTTTCCGTGGCTTCTGATAACATCTCTTTCCGGATTCGCAGCACCAGTGTGGCAACGTCAGAAAGTGACTTCACCAGGCACAGTGGTGACGATGGGTTGCTGGAAGAAGAACTAACAGAGCAGGTTCCCACAGGCTTGTCAGTGATTGAACGCAATGCTCGGATAATCAAATGGCTCTACACATGTAAGAAAGCCAAGGAGAACAAAAATGTGCTGCAGGAGTTCGTGTGATGATGTGTTCCCTTCCCAAAATGTGTTGCAGCAAGGTAAGCATGTGGCGGGTGCAAAGCCAAATGTTGGGTGTGTATTTTACTTTATGTTGCTTGGAATAAATATAGTAAGATCTCTTCCCACCCCATCCTGGAGGGAAAAGGAGGGCCCTGAAACATGTGGGCACGACTAATGTACATAAATGAATGCAATAGCAACTAAGCACCTCCAAATCTAGAAGATATAGATGATGGCAACCTTGATAAGAGCAGCTTGACTTCAGAAATTGTATTCTGGGTTTCAAATTCTGGCTGAAGAACACTACCTGTAAGTCATTATATCCTCACCAACAATACATACATGATTACTTCCCCTAAGGCAGAATCCTAAATCTCTAAGCTGATTTTTAAGAAATTGTGTACTTTGCTACAATGGGACCAAAGCCTCAGGAGAAAGTTAGAGTCAGGGCTTATAGTCGATGTTTACATGTTGCGTCTGCTGTCTGCAGCCTTCTGCTTGGTAAGTGTCTGATTGACAGCGACTCTGTGAGCAGAAAACCTAGAAATTTGCTCAAGCTTTAATTATACCTCCTTAAGATAAAAGGGAAGTCCTTGCTGTTTGAGAGCGGTCTGTTCTGTAACCCTTCCCCTTTCCTTATCTCTCTTCCCTTGCCCTCACCTAGGTACATGCAAGCCAGAGGTGGTAAATCAAATGTTTGTCAGTCCTTCCACCACACCTCATTTTATTTGAAACAGCTCCTCCCATGTTACCTTCCTAACTTGTACCAGCTGATCCTTAGCAGTTCACATTCTCTGGTCTGCTAGGAAGGGGGATTTTCCTTGCTGCTTTGTATAAATGATTTTGCTTCTCAGTGGCACAGTGTGGATGAAGTAGGTGCACCTGTGTAGAAAGCAAAGTTTGAACATTAGGACAGTTTATCCATTGTACACTGATTTAACTGTGTGTGCCACAGAAGTCTGGGGGGGGGGAGGTACCTCTGGAATAGGATGAGTTCCTGAATAAAGTAGACTAACTTCTGGATGATCCAAAAGTACACTTTCCTGCAAGAAGCCTACATTGCTATCAAGGTAAATTTACTTCCAGGTAAATTTGTTTGAATAGTGGTTCAGTAACTGTTTTGTTAGGAGCTGCGGTGGCTCAAGTGGTTAAGACGCTGAACTGCAGGCTGTGGAAGGTCGGTAGTTCAGCAGTTCGAGACCCGAGTGTGCCGCATGACGGCGTGAGCTCCCGTCTCTAGTTCCAGCTCCTGCCAACCTAGCAGTTCGAAAGCAAGAAATTGCAAGTAAATAAATAGGAACCACTTTGGTGGGAAGGTAACAGCGTTCCGTGCACCTTGGTGTTTAGTCATGCCGGCCACATGACCATGGAAATGTCTTCGGACAGCGCTGGCTCTTTGGCTTTGAAACGGAGATGAGCGCCGCAACCCTAGAGTCGGACTCGACTGGTTTTCGAGCAAGGGAACCTTTACCTTTACCTTTTTAACTGTTTTGTTACTGCACAGTAAGTCTGCAGTGAGATTTAAAATGTGAAAGGGTTGTATTTCGTTACTTCAATGTTTAAACCCTGCTTTTCTCCACAATGAGGATTTAAAGAGGTTTACAAGTCATTCTCCTCTCCTCCATTTTATCAACCCTGTGAGGTAGGCCAGGTTGCCCAAGCGAGTGGTCCGAGGCCATCCAGCAAGCTTCCATGGCGGAAGGGGGATTTGAACCTGGAACTCCCAGATCCTAGACCAGCACACCACAAAATCTTTGTCTTTGTTCATACTGACACCACTTTACGGAGGGCCAAATCAGTCCCTTGGCACACACCTTAGGTATGCAGGTGCCCTTAAGCACGTGGAAGGATATGAGTCTGAACCAGGAAACACACTTATCACAGGGGCTGGAAAAGGAATGCTTAAGTCTCATGAATTGTTGCCATCTATAATCATGAGCAGCCCATTTCACACTAATATTATCTCACACGAGTTGTTGTTGTTGTTCAGTCGCACAGTCGAGTCCGACTCTTCGCGACCCCATGGACCAGCTCCCGCCAGGCCCTCCTGTCTTCCGCCGTCCTCTGAAGTTTGCTCAATTTCATGTTCGTTGCATCTATGACACTGTCTAACCATCTCATCCTTTGCCATCCCCGTCTTCTTTGACCTTCAATCTTTCCCAGCATCAGGGTCTTCTTCTTCAGTGAGTGCTCCCTTCTCATTGGGTGGCCAAAGTATTTGAGCTGCAGTTTCATTATCTGGCCTTCCAGGGAACAATCAGGGTTGATTTCTTTTAGGATCGACTGATTTGATCTTCTTGCAGTCCAAGGGACTCTCACATGAGTACGGTCATGTAAATGGCCAAAGATGAACCTCCGTTTTTTCATTTGCTGAGGAAACTGCCAGTTAGAATGGCCTTTGCATATCTTCACTGGTACATCAAGGAAAGGGATCGGGTTCTTTTCCTCTGGCTGCTACTTTCTGGTTGTTCCCCTGTTTGGCATCTACTAGAGCCTGATCCTTTTCAGCAGCAGCAACAGAGCTTCTTGAAGAAATGAGGGAGTATCCTTGGAATATTTTAGGATGCAGTGGAAGCAGGGCTGCCAATAGCCGTGGAGAAAAATACCATCTCTGTTTAATAGAGGCTTAATATGAGCTGCGGTGGCTCAAGTGGTTAAGATGCTGAACTGCAGGCTGTGGAAGGTCAGTAGTTCAGCAGTTCGAGACCCGGTTGCCGCATGATGGAGTGAGCTCCCGTCTCTAGTTCCAGCTCCTGCCAACCTAGCAGTTTGAAAGCAAGAAATTGCAAGTAGATAAATAGGTACCACTTCGGTGGGAAGGTGTTTAGTCATGCCGGCCATATGACCACGGAAATGTCTTTGGACAGCGCTGGCTCTTCGGCTTTGAAACGGAGATGAGCACCGCAACCCTAGAGTCGGATTCGACTGGCTTTCGAGCAAGGGAACCTTTACCTTTACTTTAATATGTGAAAAGGGGCATGGAGAGAAATAACATCACCTGGTAATTAACATCCCCTTGAACCTTCTGTGAAAGATGCAGGTCACTGCTTCTCTAGGCAGTTGGCAGCCCAAAAGCTATAAGGCTGTTTATTCGTTAGGTCTCCTAATGGCTTTGAACTGCAGGTGTTTTCTTCTGATACATCAATGAGGCTTTATTGTACAATTGATGGATTTACCTTTTGAATAGTAAGCTGCCTTGAGCGACAAGAGAAAAGTGGAGTATAAAAATATTATTAATAAATAAACAATTTCCCAGGTACGTACCTACTGATAACATGTAACATGTCAGTTATGCTTCCATAAGCATTGGACAAAACCTAATATACAGCTCGTTGCAATAAATAAACCTTAAGCTTTCAGACTGGCCATTAGAGTACACCCAGTTGTTCTCAGTCAGTAATGCCAGCACGCTCTCAGGGGACCCATGTCCATAAGGAGCTCTACATAAGCAGCGGCTGCTCCATGCTCTTCAGCAACAGAGACTGGTTGAGAGCATCAGTGCGATCATGCACAATCAGAAAACAGAACAGCAGCTTAGTGAGTTCAGGAAAGAGGTGAGTCCAACTGCTGACTTCTAAATGCTCTTTCCCCAGGTACATCCCCGGCTCAGACCATAGCTGTGCTCTAGGAGCTCTCCCCTTCCCTGGCATGCAGAGGCCCAATGTGGATCGAGACCGTGGTGCCTGGGGAGAAGGGGCTTCAACCCCTCCCCAGAACTATCTTCCTAGTGTGAAATGGCCTTGATGAGCCATCATTTGCTCCACTGGCAAAACCGAGGTGTAGCTGAACATGTGTCGCCCCAACAGGGCAAACAGAGCCTCCTGGGCCATTTCATGTTGGGGAAATGGTGCAAGGAGAATGTCTCAGCTTATTCTCCCTACATGCTACAGTCCTGATCTGAATCAAGCCCTGCAGCACTCTGTCTCCCTCAGCCCTGCATTCTCAGTATAAGAATACTGGTTTGCCTTATGGGCTGTGACAACAGTTAGAGCAACAACATATAGGCAAAACAGATAGGTTGGAACATTTGAAAGCACAGCATTCAGTCTAAGTATTCTTATTAAATGCAAAATAAAACAGCAGTTTATTGGCACTACAAACAAAATTTATTCGGGCATAAGGGTTCACGAGTGAGAGCTCTCTTCATCAGATGCCTGACTTTTGTACAGATCCATCAGGCCTGATTTTTGTACAAAGCAGAAATGTGGGGGTGGGGGGAGAGGCCGATTCAAAACAAGATCCAATCAGCCATCCACTCTCCGAGGGGGTGAGACACTTCCTGCTGTTGTTACCCTTGCTGAGTACGTTTTTAAGGTGCCGGTGGACTCCTGATTTATTTTGCTGCTGCAGACTAACACGGCAACCCATCTGGAATCTCGCTGAGAGCCAGGGTGGTAGAGTGGGCAGGGTGACAGACTAGAACCTGGGAGACCTAGGTTTGAAGCTCCACTCTGCCATGGCAGCACTGAGTCATGGTGGTTGACCTCGGGCCAGTCACAGTCTCAGCCTAACCTACCTTACAAGGTTGTTGCGAGGATAAAATGGAGGAGAGAAGGATGTAAGCCTCTGTGGGTGGGTCCCCATTGGGAAGAAAGGGGGGATACAAATAAAATGAAGTAAATATATAAATGCAGTAGCCAATCTTTGACAGCTTCTCTTGTGCTTGTACCTGTACACTAATAGTGATGTGGTTGACTGATCATGTAGAAAACTGAGGAGATCATGGGCACGGTCAGGCTGGTCTCTCTCCTAGAAACCCTGTGTCTGGGAGACCAAGGTGCCCTAGTTCACAAATAGCAGACTTGACCACTGCAATCCTCCTCGGAGCCCAGGCAATTGTCTTATTCTGTGTTGGTGTTGGATTGTTGTAAATAACCTTGAGTGCATTGTGGAAAAGCAGCTGAGCTGAGAAGTTTTCTTAATAAAAGCCACAACCTGGTAAGGAGCTGATCTTGATCACTCCCAAACTAATCACCCGTGGGATCCTGGTGCGATGCAGAACTCACATATATTTCAACTGAGAGGGGATGGATGACCTGCCTTCTTGTTCCCCTCTCAGGCTTTTGTCTGGAGGAAGAAGAGGCAGGGACATGCGGCTGTAAAGGGTGGGATTCCAAGGCTGATGAGATAATAGAGGGTGGGGAAGGGCAAGGGAAGTAATGGAAAGTATCTTCCTCCCTCTCCTCCTCCACCTACCCTGAATGATGATGGGCCTCTATTTATAACATGTACATAAACAGAGTGGTGAGAGGATCAGTTTACAAATGTGTTAATCAGAGATCCAACAGGTCCCTTTCACATTAAAAGAACCCCTAAGTGCTCTATTGTTATCTGCTGCCTTGCATTAGTTCCTTTCCACCTGCCTTCTGTTATCTCACACAGGCTGCATTCACAGGGGCAGTTTAATCCATTGTTGCCCCGCCTCAAATTAAGTCAGGTTATTTTGTGGCAGAGAATCCTGACCAGACTCATCTGTTTTAGCACGCTTCAATGCCGTTTTATCCTTCCTTGCATGACCAGATGGCAAAAAGCAGGGAGTCAGCCTGTCAACCATTTTTTTAGAAGTTTGCCCTTAGGAGCATGCCCAGAAGCACTCGGCATGCTGGGATATGGAGTTCATGGGGCTGTCGGCCATTTTCTTTTAAAATTAAATCCACAGAGCAATCACACAAGTGGTGAAGAGACTGCTGGGAAATGGAGTCCACTGCCATCCTCCCTCTAATCTTTTCTATTTACCCTTCCCCCAAATGATATTAAAAAGCTGCAGAAAAAGGGGTGTCTTTCTCCCTGTTTGGGGGATCTCTGGAAAGTTGGCAACCCAAGCGTCTGGCCTTTCCTTGCTTCCCTGGGCTACCCCCTCCCTTTGGTATTGTGCAGAGTGGGAGGGACTATGTGGTCAGAGCACAACACAGATTATTAGCCCAAATAAAAGAATTTATTTAACTATTTACACAATTATGGCTGAATTTCTGCTGCCTCCGAGGGTGTTCCCACATCTCTGATGTGTGGCCTGGACAGGCTCGTCAGCACAGGCAGCAGGAGCCTTTCTTAACCTCCTGTGGGACGGAGACTGCCTCCTCCCTGGATGGGCTGGGATCTATATTGATGCCGTCTCACCCCTTGGGGCAGTTGCTGTTTTCCCGCACTTTTTGGCCTTGGGATACTGTAGGCCAGCAGATGAGGAAGCCCCATTCAACCCAGTGAGTGATACCCCTGGAGGCCCCTCTCTGGAACTACAGCTCAATTAAGCCTTAAGGGGGAACATTCTAAACACACAGACGGCAGCCGTCTTACAGACACAGGTAACTGCCATTTCGTTACACCTACCAACAGCTACTAAGGGAAAGATTAGTCCCACACAGGAGGAAAGTCTCTTCATCAAGAGAGAAAGCCCTCTGCCAGAAATTCTGACAGGGCACAGTTGCTGAAGGAGTGGGCGGGGAAGAGGAGCAAACCCAGCACCCGGCCAATGGCATGTGAGTACTCTTGAGTGGCAGCTGGTGGGGACTCAGGCAACGCAGCCAGTGGCTAGGGACCCCCTCTGAAAGACAGAACAGAGAGTTAAAGGCTGAGGGAGCGTGCGGAACGTTCAGGAGAGTCCATGACCAAAACACAATTATATATAAGGAGAGATCTGTCAACTTCCTCAGCTTATAAACTTCTTATAAGCATCTTTGTTTATAAGAAACTCTTGATCTCACAGGTTTACCAAAAAATATCTCTATAGAAAGTAAGCTATCCTGCTTCTGTCCTGGGGCCTTTTAGCATTCCAAACTCCATGGCACATGGTAGCTGCTTCTTTATCATGTAAGGGAGCCATGTTCCTATATTTAGAAAAGTGTAAAAGGCTGGAAGCTCACCTAGCCTAAGTAGTGACATTAGATTGCATTTGATATGATGCACTGGGAAAAGGTGGCTTTCGCTAGGCGAGGACATACATACCAAAGGAAGTTCCAGCAAGGCCAGAGAAGCATGCTAATCCAAGTGTAGGACAAAGCCTCCTTGGTTCCAAAGATGAGAAAGAAATAATAATAGTTGTTAAAAGAATTGAATCTGTTGGGCCAAGGTAGTAGAACCTTGAAGCACAGCTTCCTCACACTTGACCTTAAAATCTTGCTCAATCCTTTGGTAGGAGCCAGATTCTCTATTCCTGGGGGGCACCTATTGCTTAAGGAACATGAACAATAAAGGAGCTGTCAAAGTGAAACTTCATTCACATCTGCTTTTGACTCCCAAACCAGCTGTACAACTTCCTGCTGCAAAGCCAAGTTTCGTTTGTTTTTGTTTTCTTCCTTTCTGCCCTTTGATCAGCCTATAGCAGAGTCATAAATCTTCATGGGTTTAGTAGCAGAAAATGGTGAGTTCTCCATCTCTCCCTCTACTGAGGTTGTTAACTGCCTGGAATAATAATGTCCTGTCCAGTTAGCAGAGACTGGATGGGGTGCTGTTTACTAGGTATGTTATTTACCTCCATGCCATGAAAAGCTTCTACTGCCCATTTTTAGATATTGAGCCTGTATTAAAGGGGAAGAATATTTTTCTCCAGGACTGTCTGCAACCTTACCATCACCCCTTCTAAAACAAATACCTGGAACATCACTCCAGTGTCCTACATTTCTTTTCTTTGTTATTACACCTGAAACTGCCTTATTCTGAATCAAACCATTGGTCCACCAAGGTCAGTATAGTCTGTGCAGACTGCAGCTCTCCAAGGTCTCAAGCAGCGGTCTTTCACATCACCTATTACCTGATCCTTTTACCTGGAGATAATGGGCATCGAACCTGGGACTTTCTGCGTGCCAAGCAGATGCTCTACCACTGTCATGGGACCCCTCCCAAGGGCCAAGAGTTCCCACTTCCAATAACTGTGAAGCAAAGGAAATTTCAGTTTTAGCCTATAATGATATAGTACTGAAGGATGAAAAAAGTTGCACTTTCTGAAATATTCCCCAGCCAATAAAAGAGACAGGAGTCCTATCCTATATTGCATCTGGGAATCTTTTCAGGATGGAACTACACTTTCAGTGGCAAATGGAGGGTTCCTAATTTCATGTTCACTAGGAGGGTTCCTAATTCCATGTTCACTACTGACATGCAAAGAAGGGTGGCAGCAGGAGAAAAGCCGGAGAGAAGCAGGAGGAGAGAGTGCTTAACTCACTTCACTTGCTGCTTCTCTCCTGGAACTCCAGCTGCTTTCCACCAGGAACTGGAGCACAAATAGAAAAAGGACACTGTGGGGGTTAAGGTTAAGCACTCCCTCTTCCCACTCACTGCTTCTTATCTGTGAAACCCTTTTCCCCACACACACCAGTGGGTACAGTGGCATCAAACATAGGGCTGGGGGGAGTCTGCTCCTAGTGACCATGGTTGCCAACTCAGCTTAGGAGATTCCTGGAGATTTGTGGGTAGTACCGGTGGAGGGAGCTCAGCAGGCATGTGATGCCACTAGGATGTATATTCCTCCTAGGTTCTGTGGTACACAATATATTCCACCCTCCAAAGTTACCATTTTCTCCAGGAGAACTGATCTCTGTAGTTTAGGGTTACCAGATGGCCTCTTTTTGCAGGACATGTCCTCTTTTTTTGGTGGCTATCCTCTTTTGGGCTCTTAAAAAAAAAAAACTCCTGATGAAAATGTCCTCTTTTGGGGTTGGGAGGCTGAGCCTATTTTGCCCTATAGTCCCCCAGTGGAGGAAAGCTCCAGCTTAAATAGTAGGGGTATGTAAAATGAGATTTGTCATGGTGGTCTGTTGTTTGAAATAGTCAGCCAGGAAATATGTCCTCTTTTTTGCTTTTCAAAATATGGTAACCCTACTGTAGTCCGAAGATCAGTTGTAATTCTGGAAGAATTCCAGGCTGGCAATCCTATATTAGTCTCATAAGGTATTCCAGTCTCATAGGGTATATGGCCCCCTCATGGATCACTGCCTTGTCATGGCAAGGGGACTTGTGTGGTTCGATGAGGCTGTGGGCTATGCCGTGAAGGGCCACCCAAGACGGACAGGCCACAGCAGAGAATTCAGACCAAGCGTGATCCCCTGGAGAAGGAAATGGCAACCCACTCCAGTATTTTTGCCAAGAAAACCCCATGGACAGTATCAAAAGGCTAAAAGATATGACGCCAGAAGATGAGCCCCTCAGGTCGGAAGGTGTCCAATAGGCTACTGAGGAAGAGCAGAGGGCAACTACAAGTAACCCCAGAAAGAGTGAAGTGGCTGGGCCCAAGCCGAAAGGAAGCTCAGTTGTGGATGTGTATGATGGGGAAAGGAAAGTCCGATGCTGCGAAGAACAATACTGCATAGGAACCTGGAATGTAAGATCTATGAATCAAGGTAAGCTTGACGTGGTCAAAAATGAGATGGCAAGACTGAACATCGATATCTTAGGAATCAGTGAACTAAAGTGGACAAGAATGGGCGAATTTAACTCAGAAGACCATTATATCTACTACTGTGGCCAGGAATCTCGTAGAAAAAATGGTGTGGCCTTTATAGTCAACAAGATTATTCCCAGTAGTCATGTATGGCTGCGAGAGTTGGACTATAAGGAAGGCCAAGTGCCGAAGAATAGATTCTTTTGAACTATGGTGCTGGAGAAGACTCTTGAGAGTTCCTTGGACTGCAAGGAGATCAAATCAGTCAATCCTAAAAGAAATCAACCCTGACTGTTCCCTGGAAGGCCAGATAATGAAACTGAAGCTCAAATACTTTGGCCACCAAATGAGAAGGGAGCACTCACTGGAGAAGACCCTGATGCTGGGAAAGATTGAAGGTCAAAGAAGACGGGGACAGCAAAGGATGAGATGGTTAGACAGTGTCATCAATGCAACGAACATGAAATTGAGCAAATGTCAGAGGACGGCGGAAGACAGGAAGGCCTGGCATGATCTGGTCCATCGACTGTGCGACTGAACAACAACAACAAAGGGTATATGGAGAAATCTCTACATGGGAAGTCTGTGACTTCTTATAAGGACTGTGATGGAACTCCAAAGTAACTATACTTTGGGATCCAAAACAGACAATAGAACTACTGGGGGGTATATCTGTTAATCAGTCTTAACATCTAATTTCAAACTTTGTTCTAACCTGTAGCAAAAATGTTTTTTCATGTGCCTGCCAAAGCACATGACACACTTCTCTCCTGAAAGTAAAAGCACACAGACTTTGCTATTAAGGTTTTGTTACATAGCTTGAAAAACCACAGAGACAACTGCTTAGGGAAATGATCTTTGCTAACCTAAGCTACAAACTGCTCCAATGAAACTGCTCCAATGAAAATGCATCATCATGGCTTCTTTACATAATTGATTACTCAGAGGATGAGCCATTTTGGGAGACAAATGAGCGTGGGACACCTGCAGGTCTGAATGCCTGGCAGAGTCTTGCCATTCAAGGAACTTCCTGCCACAAAGCAATACATCCTGACTCTGGGCAAATACTGGCACTCGTCCCAAGAGCAAACGGAGATGCCTGTGCTTGTGAACAGCTTTATCAGGACCTTCCGTTTTTAAAGCAACAGGAGACAAATCCTTGTTGAGGCCAGAAGCAAAATGCAATCACTTTAATAAAGTAACACCCCCAACAGAAGCAGAGTCAGAGAAGAAAACGGGAACACTTGTGTACCAGTAGAAGCCCCTATTGTCATCCCAAGGCTCACAGCTTGGGTTGATTCTTTCTCTTCTCTCCATGCCCCACCCCCAGCAAAGTACATATTGCTCAGGTTTCTTCTCTGCCTGCTGTACAATGTGCTCCTGCCCTGCCCGCTGAAGGAAGGCGTGTTATAGCACATGATTCAATACATGGCTCAAAGCATTCAAATAACTGCAGGGGTCTGATAAATGAATGTATACAGAAAATGGAAAAACATTGACTTGGTTAAATTGTCTTTTAGATAACAGGAGCAGGATATGAAGAGAATAACCCTCCCAAGTGGTCCCCTCCCCCAGCATCCAGAATGTGTCACGGACTGGGGTGCCAGTCAAAGGGAGTTCAGAACAGGCCAAGGTCAGGAGCCAAGAAGACAGTGCAAAGTCCAAAGCCAAGCTGGGGTCAGGAGCCAGAAATACAGAGCTAAGTCCAAAATCACTAACCAGAAGCATAGTCCAAAGCCAAGCCAGGGTCACGAGCCAGGAACACAGAGCCAAGTCCAAAGCAAGGAGGTCCAAAGGTCTAGGTGCAAGAGCTGAGCCAAAGTGGATGCGAGCTGCACGAAGCTGACTCGTTGCTTCCACATAGAGTATGTCATGCCTGCCCCCAACCCGGTGCCTGGGAGCTCTGAAACTGAGGACTCCATGCCTTTAACACCATCGGATGCACGGGAATCTTTGTCAAACCTAAGTGCCAGAAAGGATGAGCACCAGCCTCCAGAACAGCCTGCACCTGAAACCGATCACGCAGTGCCTGGCCCTACCAGCACGTCACCCAATTCTCCACCACCTGTCGACTGGCTGAGGGATCGGAGATGCTGGGACTTGGCAACCAGACGCAAAGGGGCACGCTTGCGTGGTTGGAGATCAATAAGCCTGGAGTTCTAGCAGGATCAAGGACTTCGCAAGGCAGTGCTAATGAGACACTAATGAGTTTACAACCCAGCGAGCTATTTGAATAGGTCGCTGACTGCTGGCAAATCATGCTGGCAAACTCGTCCTTCAGACCAGAAGCTCTGCACCTCTGACTCTGTTCCTGATATCCGGCTCCTGACTGACTTCCTGGTTTCTGACTCCAATCTGCGTTTTGATGACTCCCTGGCTCTTGATCTTCGGCTCTGCACCCTGACTTCGACACTTGCCTATCTGGACTCTGACTCTTGGTAACGCTCTGACTACGGCCTGGCTTTATGTATTGGGACTTCTGCTCTGTTTTGCTCTCTCTCTGGCTTGACTCTTGGACTGGACTGTGAACTCCCCCTCTCTGCCTTGCCCCACTGGCCCTGTCGTGACAGAGTACTGCCCAGAGTGTGGAGTTAAATGCTGCTGCCAATTAGCCAGTTACACTGGCTCCCAGGCTCCCATTATAACTCTGGGCTAGCCGAGCGTCTTCCCTGTAGCCTGGCCTCTCATTGCCTAGTTGCTATGTTTTGCCGCAGTTGTTCCCTTAAACGAGTCACACTTGGGGGTGAGTCAGGAGGACTTTCTGCTTGCAATTCTTCCCCCTTATCTGGGCTAGGTGTGAAGAGTGTTGATACAGGCAACTGCCAGCTATCCTCCTCTGCTGCTTCAGAGGGGCTAGCTGTGGTTTCTGCAAGGCCTGGCAGCTCTGTCAACTCTCCCTTATCCACGCCCATGACAGAATATTACAGCAGTTAGAATGGATTGGAGGCCAAAATGCCCATTCTGCTAGCAACATGGAAGTAATGGCTATTTTGTCAGTGAAGGATGAAAAAGTGATTTTTCCCCCCAGTTCTTTCTGCCCACTGGAGATATCTACTTTGCCTCCCACAATGTTCCTGAAATCCTTTGCCCATACAGGAGCAGAATTTTAGTAAGCTCAGAGTGAGGAGGAATCTGGAAGATCCTGGTCCTACAGTTCTCTCCGCCAGCAGTGTGACAGAACAGGCCTGCTCTGACTTACAGACCCTATTCTTGTGCCAGTTCCTGGAGGGTGCTATTCCATTTCTGTCCAATAGGGTACACTGCCACCACTGTCCTGTCGGGATCTTCCTGGCAGGAGGAACAGGCACCTGACACCCCTTCTCAAACTGAGGCCCTGCCTCTGGTCTCCTGCTACCCAGCGCCTGGATACCACAGGGACCAAATTCCTTTGGGGGGGCTGGAGGATTGGCAACAGGTGCCTTGACTGCTTGCCTTACCCCTTCCTGGGATTCCCCTCTTAAAGTAGCATGGTCTAAGGTGGTTGAAGAAACTATGTGGTTCAGAGAATACTACTAGTTTCAAAGAGTAAAATATTTATAAAAAGAGAGAAAGGTTACGAGCATACACAGCACCAGATCAGCAACCAGAAGAACAAAGACTAGTTGGTCATAATCGCATCCTTCTTTCCCT
>NW_015175399.1:12638-28756 GCF_001447785.1 Gekko japonicus | reverse complement strand
TGAACAGAGCTCAGCAGTTTGTTCTCTTCCAAAGATCAGCACCAAGAGACCCTCCCTCCTGGGAGCAAGCACTTCTATTAAGCCTCCAACCCCACCTATTCCACATCACACTTTCCACCCCCTTTGACATGGTCCACTCAGGTCACATAGGTACATCCTGGGAGCCCTCCTTGAAGGCATTCTGGGAAATCTCCAGGAGTTACCTGAAGATTCCTAATACCAAATCCCTCAGTTCCTTTGCAAGTAAATCCATTTGTATAACCATGGCTGGCAATTGACCTAGCTTCCTGCCCTTCCAGAGAGAAAAGGAAAAAACCAGGAACACATTAAAAACTCAGAGTGGGGAAAGGGGTTTCTCCACAGGCACCATTCTAAGTCCAAGCCAGTGACCAGCACCAAAAGCACAATCTTCGCAAAACTTAATTAGAAACAGTCCTCCTTTCAGCTGGTTCAAGTGTCTCCCTGATGATTTTGACCCCAGGTGGGTTCTAGGCTTACCAAGTGGCGGCGGGGGATCCGCATGTCTTCACAGGATCCCTGCTGCGGGGACGGCGATACGTGTTGCACCGCCATTGCCAGGATGTGACGCAACGCGTTGCTCTGGCAACGGGGCTGTTTGGAGTCCCGCTGCCAGAGCGACGCGTAGCGTCACATCCTGGCGACGGCAGGTGCAACGCGTGTCGCCGTCCCCGTGGCAGGGATCCTGTGAAGACATGCGGATCCCCCGCTGCCACTTGGTAAGCCTAGTGGGTTCCCTGGCTGCACCTGGTGGAGCTGTGGTTCAGTGGTAAAGCATCTGTTTGGCATGCAGAAGGTTCCAGGTTCAATCCCTGGTATCTCCAGTTAAAAGATCTGGCGGTAGATGATGTGAAAGACCTCTGCCTGAGACCTTGGAGAGCCACTGCCAGTCTGAGTAGATAATACTGACTTTGATGAACCGAGGGTCTGATTCAGTATAAGGTAGTTTTATGTTGTGTTCATGTGGAATGCAGTCCCTAACTGCTGAAAATCCAGCCCCATTCCACCCACACAGATGCTATGCCTCAATTTGCAAGAGTACTCATGACTAGCAGTTAGAGGAGCTTTCCTCCCAGCAACCCTTATGCCCTCATTTCTCCTTTACAGAAGTTATCACCAGGAACTACCCTGAGGTTGTCAGCTTTGTTTTTGGCGTCAGCCTGGCTTCATGCTGTTTTTCAGCACTGTCCTTAACCTGGTTGTGGTTCAGGTTGTCCTGTTTGTTGTTTAAACATTGGCTAAGGGCAAAAAAAGAAAATGCAGGGCTAATGCCGATCAACAGGTGACACTTTGGTTCTCTTTGCCTTTTGAGTACATGTTTGTAGGCTGTGGATTTGTTGACCCTCAATGGGTGAGGAGTTGAGGGTAAAAAAATGTGCTTCCTGGTTCTTCCTTTGCTGGCTGCTTGATGGGACTTTGGGCAGAGTGACCACCATGCCAGGCATATTTTCTTGTGCCTCACTTGAAAATAAAAGTGATGAGCAAGTATGTGTGGGTGGGTGTGCACTTCCTGAGAGAACAGGGTTTTGTTTTTTTACAAAGCTCTGTGCTTTTAATGGGTCATAAGCTGAGCCATGAATCTTTTATATTCCCAGTTCAATTTTTCATGGGCTTCTATTATGATGGGTAAAACAGTGCATGAATTAATAAAATGGATACTGACAACACTGGAAACCTGTTTAGTTCAAGATGAGGATAATTAAGAAAACTTTTGAAAGGACAATTTAAGCTCTAACAGTGTTGAATGCATAGTCCTTGGTACAACATGGCCAAGAGCTTTACTTGTAGCCCTATTTCCAACATTAGCAGCGTGCAAACATGGAGATCCCATGAGGATGGGTCTTATAGTCACATGAAAACACAACCATATTGGGGATCTTTCATAACACAGAAGGCAGATTCTGGCTTCCCGTGGCTGTTCTGTTCAGGAGATGAGAGGAGAGATTAGATTTATACCCCACCCTTCACTACCCAAAAGTGTCTCAGAGTGGCTTACAAACTCCTTTCCCTTCCCCTCCCCACAACAGACACCCTGTGAGGTAGGTGGGGCTGAGAGAACTCTTGACAGAAACTGCTCTTTTTCAAGAACAGCTGTGCCAGAGTTATGGCTTGCCCAAGGTCATTCAGCCAGGTGTAAGTGGAGGAATGGGGAATCAAACCCGGTTCTCCCAGATTAGAGACCGCACACTTAACCACTACACCAAACTGGCTCTCAGAATACAATATGATGTCGGGAAAGCATGTACAAATATTATTTTTGCCCTTCTGATTCTGCTGTTTTGTAGCACATATGAATGGAGGCTGAAGACAGGCAGGGGACAATAGAGATTGGGTGTGACCTAATACAGAGGCAAACCCTCAAAAGCAACTACCATAGACACTCCATGACAGTTGTACCTCTGTTATTTCTATAATAAAACACTAATAGATTCCTCTCACAGGTGATATTAATATAAGACTTTGCATGGCTGTTTATTGACGTGACCATACATTAACTAACATAACACGCAAGGGGGGAAGCATATACAAACCAAAAAAATTAAGAAGAAAAACTAAAATAAAATCTAAAATAAAATAAAATTATTGTTTTATATTTTTTCACAGTTTTAACTAGATGTTTTTGCAGCTTTATTGCTAATAACTGCATGATTTATTAAGCCGATCTTTCCATAAATTCCTAGCATTAAGTGGAGGATTAAGAGTGGTTGAGTGTTGGCTGGCAAAAGATATAAATGGATTCCAAATACGTGGCTATATTTTGGCCGTATATATTACCTGATGTTTCACATTGAAAAGCAAAGTGGTGGAGGATTGGTTTAGGACAGAGGCAAAGTTTTTGCTGAGGTAACTATACAAAACATATTAGGGAAGGTGTACCCCCATACTCTTATCTACCCAACAAGAATCCTGATAGTTCCCTGGTACATGTCTACTTCATGTTAAGAGATGTTCCCTTTCCTCTCTTTCATCCGTTTAAGTTTCTTGCAGCAAACAGTTGTGTTTTTGAGAGCCACTGTGGTATACTGATGACACTGTCAGACTAAGAACCATGGAGAACTGGGTTCAGGTTCTCACCCTATCATGAAGCTCACTTGCATAGGTCACCTTTTCTCAGGTTAACCCACCTCATAGAGTTCTTGTGATGATAAAATGGAGGAGGGTGGAACTATGCCTGCCAGCCCGAATTCCTTTGAGGACAGTGGGGTAAAAACGTGATGATGATGGCTCAATCTGCATCTAGCATTTGCTCCGTTGTTTTACAAAACCCACACTGGAACAGGAAAAGATGCAGCTCAAAACCACATTCAACTATCCCGGGCCAATGCCGTACTGCGGCCATAAAACCAGGGGTCATTTGGGGGGGGACGCGGGGGGACGCCATCCCCCCAGGTGAGGTGCCAACCATAAATCTATGCAGACAGTACCAGAAAACCGAGAGATCAAAGGAAGTGAAACCACCCTGCAGTGTGGAGGCTTCAATTAAATCTGACAATCAGTCAAAGTGAAAGTGGAATGTGATGTAGAGGGGAATTTCTGTTCCCACGTGGGTTTGGTAAAACAGCGGAGCAAATGCTACATGCAGAATGGGCCGATGTTGTGTAAGGTATGCAGTATAAAGCAAATGTTCATAATGAAAGGTCCTCTGGTGCAAACCGTGAAGCTTCAGTTTGACACCGGGTCTGGTCTAAAGCTAAAATGTCATTGAAATCTAGCGACTTTGGTGACCTCTAAAAAATACTTCTCGTGCCCACTATCAAGTTGAACAAAATATATTCATTACTGGCAGTATAAAGTGCTGCAAGATGCTTTAATAATTCTTTTTTTCTCTCTTTTCTTAGAACTGAAGTGTTCTTTGAACTAATCAGAACGTGGATTTGTAGCAACCATTTTGGCCATTCTTCCTCAGCAGTGTAACTGTGTCCTGCAACCCAACAACACCATGTTTGACTGAAATGCAACCTGAATCTGGGAGTCAATAATAGCTTCTGGAAAAGAAGGAAGAACCCTTCTGAAATCTGTAGATCTGCAAGTCATTCCCCCATAACAACATCATGAACATACTAAAGGTTACAGTGATGTTGGTTCGTGCACATTTGAATTTTCTGACTCGCAATCTTACAGCAAAACAGAAATCTTGTCATAATACCCTCCAAGTGCTGCTTCCTAGAAGATGATTTCTCATATGAATATCACCAACGTAACAGGAATAAATTAAATATCCATTATGTATGGCAAATACTCGAGGCACTTTTGCTGGGTGCTGAGAAGCTGCAAACAGCAACGATCTCCCAAACACCTATATAGAGCAAAAAAGATGTATACAATTGTCTCAAGTTATTGATGTGTGTATGGTTTTCCAACTTGACATTTCAGCTCAGTTCAGACAGAACAGAAAACAATGGTTTTATGTTGTTAAGAATGGACAGTTTGTGGAACCAAGAATCATCTTGCAGACAATCATTTCAGTTCTATTTTGCCTCAACAAATGATGGTTTCATCACCTTTGCTCTGGTTGGTCATATCTGTAGGTGGGTGGTATATGAGGGCAGCACTAGGAAACCAGCCAAGATTAAGCCAGGATATCCATGTGTCTATACATTACACAAATCCATAGTTTAGACTAACTATGATTAATAAACCAATGTCAGGGTTTGGCATCCTGATATGATGGACCATGAACTATGATGGGGTGGAGCCATGGCTTAATAGTGCAAGGTCCAGGTCCCATATGGTTGCCAGGCCGCTGGCGGAGGGCTCCCTCTTAGGTTCCTGGAGTTTTTGGCATGCTGCAAAGCATGCATGCCGCAATGATGTCCACTGGAAGTGACATCATCATACAGGGCACACTGTAGGGAATGCTCAGTCATTTGGGGGAATGCTCAGTCATTTTTCCTCAAACCATAAAGTATCCCCCTAACATGCTCTGCGTGATGATGTCACCTCCGGCACAGATGAGGCTCTTTGGGGGCAGGGTTCTGCCTGTCGGTGGGCTCAGGGGTGGCAGATCGGGGCCCCCAAAAGTGGATATACCCCCACCCGCATTGGGGAATGGCAACCCTAAAGTCCCAGGTTCAATCCCCAGCTGGAGGATTTAAAGGATCAATTAGTAGGTGATGTGGAAGAGCTCAACCTGAGACTGTGTTGCTGGCAGTCAGTGTAGACAGTACTGACCTTGATGAACCAATGGTCAAATTCAGTACAAGGCAGCTTCATGTTCATGCATTCAGCTAACCATATTTAGCAGATTGGCCTGATTCAGATGGTCACACTAACCATAGTGGGTTTGATTTGCTCTTTTTGTGTGTGTTTGTGTTTTTATAATATATACCAAAACTGAGCCTTTGTGTGAAGTAGCCATGAAATTGGAACACAGTATAACAAAGCACCTGCCTATGTTTCTAACAGAAATCTGTTTCCTAACACAAATGTTCTTCTGGAATATATGGTCCATCCATTCTTTCCAGAACATGCAATGACTCCATAAATGCCATTTTTTAAAGAAATGCAAGCCATTTTATGCTCCTAGTATCCATAGGTACTTCTTTTTGCATTCTGTAAAGCATCATCTCCAGCTTTGTTATATTTTAGATAAAAGTTAGACAACAACAAAAATACAGGATAATGGACAAGGCCATAGTTAACAGTCTCCCTCCGCCCCTTTCTTGCACTTTCTGAAAAGCCATTCTTGAAACCTAGGTGATCCTCCAGTAAGAACTGGAGATACATGGGAATACAGCCAAAAGAGAGAATTAGCAGTCTCCTCCCCTTGAGTATGTTGATTCCCTGGGTTCTTTGGATCCCAGCCATAGTCTTGGCACAGTATGAAATGATGCTGCAGACACAACGGAGCTGCTCTTTATTAGAAAAGGCCATTGCTTTTTTTATAGGACTGCTGGGATGCGAAGTAAAATGTGTGGTCTAGACAGGCCTGCAGGCACACAGCTGTCTGGAGTAGTTAACAGTATCAGTGTAAAGATGGCTTTTGACTTGGGTTTTCCAAACAGGGTCTGCTTCTCCACCACTTGGGAGCAGCTCTCATTTATGCAACAGCAAGCAAGCAAAAACATGTCTTTCCCTGTTATTTCATACATACATGACTTTTCATGCACTGGCACTCGCAAATACCACAGAGGTCTGCAGCATGCATTTTACTGTTGGGAGTTTAGGAACACTGACATTTGGGCAAATGGTTTAAAAACTGAACACATTTCATATCCAAACGCGTAGCAATCAAAAGGGCTGGATTGAGGCTGCAATGCTAAATATGCTTAGTGAGATTTACTTCAGAGTATACATTGTTAGAATTGCAGTGGTAGTTAGGTAATTCTTCTAATTTGTAAGGTGTGATTGCTACCAGGATTTATTTTTCATAGAAAATTAGACAACAAAACAATGCAGAATGGATTGGGCTCTTGGTCTTTCTATATTGAATAACAGGCCATATCAATTTACAATAATAATTAACAAAAAACCCTTCTGGACATTCCTGAGATGGTGCCAGCCAAGCCAGTCCAGGGATGGCATGCTTGAACTGAAATAGCAGCAAACAGCTCACGCTATGTGCTTCAGTTATGCCAGGACAACTCTCACTTTGTTCTAATGATTCCTGGTTTTTTATTAATGAAATACCAAAGCAGGCTTTGAGGAATGGAGGGCATTTTGGATGATGGCTGCCGAATGTAAGAAGGTCTTTAACTGGAAAAGATAGTTGCTAATGTCTAAAGAGCAACGCTCTATAAAATATATAATCTTCTTTGCTGTCAATATACCACCGCTCCAAAGAATCATACTAACTCCAGAAGCTGTAATCTTACGTAGGTGTGGTTCAGGGATCAATCCTAAAGAGGTTTGTTCTGAAGTAACTCCCATGTAATTCATTGGGACTCAGTCCCAGGAAATTGCTTTTAGGATGTCAGATTCCCATCAGAACACTATTTATTCCTCAAGATTCAGCTATATGCTATATTCGTGTTCTGCTGCCATGTTTGGCATAGTAGAGCAAAGAACTCGTCTGCTGAAAGCTGAAAGGGTGAGTGGAGTGGCCTCCTGTTTTGTTTGTTTTTTTGAAAAGCACAAGCTCTCAGACAAGTACTGCTGTCAGCAGAGGAACATGGCAATTCCTTTGCCATTCCAAGAACAGTCCCATGATGAGCTCTTGCCAGTTACTTGCCATGTTGCACCAAAGAAACAGCTAATCTTACTGAAATAATTAGTAAAATAAGCACTTGATGAGCACTTTTCTGTGTCTTTTTTAACCCTGTCAAATGTGTGTGTGTGTGTGTTAAAGAAAGGGATCAAGTATGTTAATTTAGGATTTTTTTAAATGATAAAACTCTAACCCGACAATCCTTGGATCTCCTCCTGATTCAAAGGGTCTACTAGGCACATAGAGTTCTCACCACATATGTCAATGGAACAGATTAATCAGCACAAGCACTCTGTTAAGTGCACAGATCAGCTCCTGATATTGAAATGGGTGGAAACCCACATGTCTACAGGAGCTCTGTGCATGCATCAGAAGACATACAGACCTCTTGATCTGTTTGCAAGACTGCAAGGATGAAATATATTTTATTTTTAATTTATTCCAGTGTTAGGAAGCTAAAACCAGCACCTGAAGTGCTAATTAATAAATTTATGTAAGTAAAAATATTATCTTCATTAGTCAGTAGAACATATTGTCCTCAGTTTCTACAGTCCATTTTGCCTTGGATGTTCTGATATTACTATGTGTCTCACTAGGTGGTGTGTGTGTGTATATATATATAATGTAGTTTTTAAAAACTGTTCTCTCCAAGTGGCTGATACTTAAAAACAATGTTTAAAAAATGTGTTTTGTTCTACCTTGTGCTTTGAGCTTGGAAGTTGTTGTGAAACGAAAATATTCTCTTCCATTATAGTAAATATTGTTACATTGTCATCACTGATTCCTACTCTGAACCACATGCTTCTAATGTGGTAGGAGGTTACCCAATACTGTGGCGATTAAAACATTTTTATCTGTCAAGTATGATAATCCAGACATTGTTCTTTCCATTCTTTGCAGATCTCCATACAGTTAAATCATGTTTGTTTTAGAGAAAAGCCAGTGCAATGGAGCCTTCTTTTCTAAACTGAACGGAATAAGCCTGCCTCTGTCCTGTGAGCTGCATTCTACAAAATTTTCTAAACTGAATGGCCTCTGTCCTGTGAGCTGCATTCTACAAACAGTAAACACAACAGGACTCTTGCTTTCTTCCTTCCACAGCCTGCTAAGTCCCTTGACAAGTAGCTCCAGAAAGTCAGGGTCCTTCAAGAACATAGGGAGGCAGTGGGGAGGGGCTTGCTGTGGCAAGGAGGGGGAGTCACAGAAATATGCTCTCATCCTTGCATGACTGCCTGCTCCATTTGTGAAGCAATTTGCACAAGACCTTCACTCTGTTCTGGAGGTTCCCTAGCCCTCTACTGGCAAGAAAAAGACGCTGGAGACTGTAGAGAGAAGGGAGAGTGGTTCTCCTAACCCCTTTGTAGGATCCAACCCTATATTTTTTAGCTATACACATATGCAATACATAATATGCATATACCTATGAATGAAAGTGTGAATGTGGCAAACCAATACTGTAAAAGTTTATACCATAGAGGCTTGTGGCTTCTTTACAACACAGGTGTGAAAAGCTGTGTACACACTGTCATAGAATGCTCACAATGATGCATGCTTCCAGAATCCACAAGCTGAACTTGTAATCTCCCATTAACTGTTGGTAAATAACAAAACAAAGGGAAAGAAGAAACTATGAGAAGTCAGTTAAAGCATGTATTAGTTAACTTCTATGGAGCATTTAAAAAGGCTAAGTGTTGTAAAAGCATGCAGCTGAAATTGCTGGGATAGGTTAACAGAGGAATAAATCTAAGGTAATAACACAGGTTTTCAAATGTCCTTCGCTAATTTATCGTACATTAATTGCAGAGGTGCTTTGTTGTCAATTTGTATCTCCGTTTCTCACGATGTCATTGACTGTAAAGCTGGCCCTCTTTTCATTTAGTCTAGAAGTGAAAAGTACACAGTGCACGTTATCCCCCCCCCATACTATAAAAATGCCTGAAGTAGATAGTATGTTACAGAGAAGTCCAAGCAGAAAGTACATTTTGTTATGAAAGTGCACTGCCTGACAAGGCTTACCAAGATTTCTCTCTAGAGTGTGACTCTTCATAAATGCTGAAAAATAGATTAATATCCATTCGTTTTGAGTTGTCACAAACCCATTCCTCACCTTTGAATGAAAACGGGAAATAACTAGACTGGATTAATGTCTGTTGCACACTCTTGTATTATAACTAGGTACTAGATATTTGTATCTTATTCTTCACTGGGCCTGCTGATGTAAATTCAGCAGGGAGCTGGTACAAACTCCAGCTTTATTACTAGGCAATGGAATTTGCAGTAAAAGCACTGGGTGCTGATTATGACCCATGCTATACAATTTAAACAGCTGTTTACAGAAGCCCATATGTGAAAACTATTATATATTGACTACTAAAGTTTTTTTAAAGGATTTAATATCTTCACGGTCCTGGGCAACAGCCTACAATAAAAATCAGAAACAGACAAGATACTTATGGTTACTACATTATTGTACAGAACAGATCTCACACACATTTCTCTGATGAAAAAATAGGCTGCAATGTTAACTGGAATACTGTTCACGTGTCTTTTTAAATAAGTAAACTCTCATATTTTATAATATATAAAATATTTAAAATCCATTGTAGAACCTGCAGTTCCTTCTTGAAAACTGCTAGCTTTTTATAGTGTTCTTGCTCTCTGTGTGTGTGTGTGTGCAGGTGTGTGTGTATTGGAGTGCAGGCCCACAGTTTCTTGACTTCTCGCTTTAGTAGTACATTCTCTGATGTCATCTTACCCAATGCACAATGAAGAGTATGACTTTCCTATCTGAATGCAATCAAGAAAATTGGTGCTACTGAAGCCTGACAGAGCTCAGAAACTCAGAGGGGTTTACTTCCTGTAATTTAGCCACTGGTGTCACAGGAAGTGGCATAGCTGCCCCTCAGTAGTCTGATCAGTGTGATGTGGTGGAGCAGTGTCTTGTACAAACACCTACACAGTGAGAGTCTTGGCTGGCCAAAGAGACTACCGTTGCCCTTTTCTGGTAATACCCTCTCTCTTTGTGATGTGATTATTTTCTGCTACTATGGTGTTAAGTTTTTGGAATGTATAAACTTCTCCTTATCTTCATCTGCCATTCCAGAGTGACTCATACATTTTCATTACTCAACAATTGACAGATGATCATGTTTGGCTCTAGCTTATAAGCCAAGTGGGTCACAGCAATTACACAATTCAAGCTACAATCATATGATACCACTGTAAATTTAATTAATGTTTTTTCAAAATAGCCACAAAAGTGCCATTTCACACATTAGAACTCAGTAAACCTGGGTTTGTCACTGAGTATACTTTTAGCAAAGAGCTAACTATTCACCTTTAACATTTGAAGGCATATGCTTTAAAATGTAGTGTGTGAAGCAGCAGTAAAGGGTACTGAATCATTCCTACTGTGAAGCGACAGGAAGGAGAGTGTCAGGTTCCCAGTCAAATCACTCTCTACACACACTTTCTTTAGTGAAAGTTTTATTTAGAGATATGCAGGGGTCATTTGGGGGGGACGCGGGGGGACGCCATCCCCCCGGGTGAGGTGTGGGAGGGCGGGGCCTGGAGCTCCCTGCTGGTGCCCGCTGGAGGTCGCCACCAGCTGTGGGGAGGACACACTTCCGGTGATGTCAGGGGGTGTGGCATATGCTAATGAGTTATGCTAATGAGTCCCCCTAGCTCTTTTTCTACGAAATGACCCCTGGAGATATGAGATGCTGTGGGTTCAAATGCTTTGTTAGGACTGATTCGCAAGGCAGGAAACACAAGGTATAGTTACAATTCCAAATTCCATACATTCAACGTTAGCATTACTACAGTGGTCCTGAAAGATATACAACCACTATCTAGCCAGACACAGACTCTTCTCCAGGGACGTTTCTTGTGAGAACAATGTCTATGGGGCCTCTTGGAAGATTACTAAGTGGCCTCCCTACTCCCTACTCGCATACACTCCCCCCCCCAGGAATGCAATGGCAGACGAGGGCAATGATAAAAAAACTGCAAGCAGGCAGAAGCAGGTAAATCATGGGGAAAGGTTACAGGAAAAAGGTTACAGGTTATAGGTCATTCAGGTCTTAAGCATCATCAGGTGCCAACTATCTTTTTTTTACAATATATTTATTAGATTTTCAAACAAAATAAGACATGCATATAAACACTGACATACCCAAGAACACATACATGAAATTAAATTTAAATTTGGTATCGTAACACAGTTGAGCCAAAAAAGAGAAAATACAAACAAATAGTTCTTACTCAATTACACCTACTAACTCCTATACCACGGTATTTAAAGTATTTCACCTTTGAGTACACTCTTCTATTAATACTATTTTTAAAAGATTTAACAACACCAATTTTATGATTTAACAATATGAGTTTCACATTACGTGGCTTTTTTTTTTGGAAAATTATTCATATAGACTTTCTAAAATTAGTATTATTCTCCACAAAATCGCCTAACCCTATCAAGAAGATAAGAAAAAAGAATGGTTTACTTTCAGCTTTTCAATAGATCAACCATGTCAAAGTTAAACATACATCACCCTTTAGATTTTAAAGCTCCTGGAACTACTTCATTCTCCCAAGGCAAGCTTCTCTTAACTATTCAAGCTCTTACTTGCTTCTTAGCTGTTTAGTACTTCCACTCTTATTACCTATTATTGGCTTTCCTCTAAATATATATTTCATAATCTAGAGGTTCCAACAACTGGTTTCCTTTGTCCTGTAAAACAAAATCCATGCACCTTCTTTTTTGGAGCCTCTGGTTTTAAGTGGGGAGATCTTGCTGATTTCTTTCTTTTTATTTTGGTTGGTATAAGTTGAAACTCTAAATGCTCTTCTGTTTGATAACGTTCTATAGTCTCTACGTCCCTCTGTGAACACTGTCCCACATTTTCCTCTTTCTCTGTCATTTCCATTAAGTTAACATGGACATCTCCTTTGTTTAGCGTAAGTTGGAACTCAAAGCTTTCTTTGTTTTCATCTTCTTTCTTTGTTTCCACTTGTGGGTTATGTGGTGTTTTTAATAAATTTACACAAGCTTTTTCAAAACCCTTCTGAATTTGCTCCCTTAAAACCCTTAGGAACTGTTCCACAGATAAATCTCCCACAAGCATATTCTCATCCAGTTCCTCCTCCTCCTCCTCTTGTGTTACCAGCGCCATTTTAATGGGAAAAACGCAGCTCAATTTAGTTTAATGCACTCAAGTCTATAGTAGGTTCTTGCCATAAAAAGAAAAAACAAGAAAAACTCTCCAGTTGCAAGCACTCCAGAAACATACAAATGGCTCCCAATCCTCTTCTGGCCGCTAATCCTCTTCTTTCTGAGCAAATCGCTTAAAGGTGATATCGCCTCCACTCTTCTCTATTTCCGAATTAGAAGATAAATGTACTCACAGTTCGTTTTTCAGGCTTGTTCCTCTGTGTTACTGTTGTAGAAATTAAATCCATAGTTAAAAAGCGGATGGTCACAGCTAAGGCAGAACGTGGTATCCATGTTCTGCTCCACAAAAACGCTTCCACTTCAGGGCAGAAATGGACACCTCCCACAATTGCCAGATGCGGGAGGGGCCGTAACAGAGCCCCCTGCCACCAGCTCTCTCTTCGGGAGACCTGGCGGAGCCTACCCGGCAACCAGGGGGCTCCAAAAAGAACGTTTGGGAATCGGGCGGCTCGGAGTGAGCCTTGCACTGCCCGTCACTGTGCCGTACCTGGAAGCAAATCCGACTTCATCAGGTGCCAACTATCAATGGCCCAAGTGTGACAGAGAGGAAGGGACTGAATCCTTCCTCAGCCCTCTACTTATTTCTAGAGTTGGAAGCAGCACTCAGCATTACAGTGGAGCATTGTCCAAGAAAGAACTCAATGCTCTGCATTTATAAGGGTTGTTTCCAACACTTTAAAAAAAAATGACTATTTAGTTTAAGTTATGGGAATACCTGGGTCATGAACAGAATATCAGATGTTATTTCCTTGATGGAGAATCCAGAGTTTCATTCAGATTATTTGGAATGTTGGTTTCCTTTTCTTGAATAGTGCTAAAGATATAGTAAGCTTAAAAAGGCACTTCCTGACAACTTGAAGGTTATATATTGAATAGCTGTTTGGCTTTATTGTGCTGATGTTTTTTGTGTTTGTAATTATGTTGTTATTGTTGTGGTTTCCTAATAGTATGTGCTACTGTAAATTGTTGTTGTATTAAAAAAATATAGGAGTTAAAATTATATAAACAACATACAAATTCTCTATACAAATGTTTCCACAGAACCAGGTATGTTAACTCATAGTCAGATAATTGATTCTCAGGCAAAGTGAAAAGTAAGGACACTGTGTCCTGATTACTATGTTGATATACTTGGTAGAACTTCTATTCTAACCTTTTCATTTAATTGAACTGTATTAACTCAATGTACAGGTATTTTCTTCATAATCAAATCAATGATGCTCAAAGAAATAGAATGGTTCTAGAAATTTGTTCTTATTGCCACCTTTACACATAGGGTAAAACATTCATTCATCAGTTTTCATCTGGTTTAACCTTATTCAATAGAGCAGAAGTGGCTTCCATAGTTGAATATATTGTTCCTGTGGGAAATTGTCCCCACCCTTTTTGTAATTGTAAGCATGATTACCTACTGAATACAAAACTGTCAGAGATGTCAGGGTTTTTAAAAATCCCTTTCCTTACATGTTTACTTAAAGGTAAGTACTACTCCAAAGCAGGGCTTTTTTTCCCCAGGGGAACGAGCCGGAACAGAGTTCCAGAACCTCTTTGACAAAATTATTTTTAAAATGTTTAAAAGTTCTTGAGTTTTCAGTATACAGAGTGAAAACTTCATTTCCCTCTTGAGAGTTCCGGCACCTCTTAAAAAAAAAAAAAGCCCTGCTCCAAAGTATGTGTGCATAGGAATGCTGCACCTGTCTTGCTAGAGAAGACAAGCTGCACTTGCGCAGCTGGTTTAGAAGAGGCCATTAAAGAACACTATTTCTTTTTTAAGATATTTACACCATGTTTTAGAATTTAGCAGGTTCACTGTGGCCACGCTTCATGCTGGTCTCCTTAACTCTACTTCACTATCCCTCTAGAGGCTTCCAATTGCTAATAAATCAGAGAAGTTCCAAACAATATTTGACTGAAATCAGATAACCGTGGGGAACTCCTTCTAAGGCCATTTTGGCTGGTAACAAATATTATTAAGTAAGTTGAAGGTGGTATGACATGTGTAAGTTCTCTTTTTCCCCCTTTCCCTTTTTTATCCTGCTGTTTCCTTTGGTAATATAGATTTTGTTTATTTTTGAAGCAGCACAAAACCCTGTAAAACTTACCCCTCCCAAAAAAACCAACCCAGCAGGATTTGCTTATTTATTTAGAGGCGTTATTATATCTCTTTTCTTCCCAATGGGGACCCAAAGTGGCTTAGGAAACCCCCCCCCCCAGTGAAGTTTAAATACAAAATTTAAATAAATTAAACACAATGTAAATGCATAAACAGAAAAAACAACAACAAAGTGTGTGAAACATCCTGGTCTTAGCTGGTATCTTCTGGGGTGGTCCACAAGGCCACGGTCTAAGAACTGGTGAGGGGAGCAAGAGTCCTTTGAGTCTCACCCAAGGACTCACACCTCAGGCCATGCTCAGACTTCAATCACGTGCAATGGAAACAAGACAAACATTCAGCCTAAATCTTCAAGTGAGATGAACATAGACACTACATACCAATGTACCACTGTACACATAACGAACAATGGCGTTAACGTACTGTTCTAAGAAAGCTGCCTCCATCATATGTTGTTCAAAAGTGTGGGTTACTCTGATTTAGAACAACCAAGCCAATTTATAGTTATTGGTTATTGGTTTTTCACAGCCTATATGTACTATGTTACGATGAATTCACCTTCTAGTTTTAAAAGTTCAAAAGACAGACATTTCCCTACTAAAATTCATTCATTCTTCTTCAAATTTCTCAACTCGAGCCTGGTCCTCTGTTAATACTCAATTTATGAACAGAATGGAAGGGAAATCATTCTGTTGAAACAAACCATCCTCTGTAATCAAAAGAAGATAAAAAGAAGTAATCATCACTCACCCAGCAGGATACACAAGGCTGTAAGCACTGTCCAAATTATTCTAAAAGAATTACAAAAGAACTGGAAATGTAATCCAGCTCTGTCTTCTGGGGAAAAAGAAATGGTGCTCCCATTGGGAATTGCTGTCAGCTCTGGCTCTTCCTTAAGGTAAAACATTTCTTTTATCGGACCAACTTGATCCAAAAATTATAGTTTTTCAAGAAAATTCTCACATTTTACGTAATCATTATATATGCTGGGGTTTGGCAGAAAAAATAGCAATACATATTCAGACCATGTTTACAAGTAATACTTAAATAAATTTTTGCATGTTTATGTCAATGAAAAAAACATATTATCACATATACACAGCACAAACGTAAGATGGTTCAATAGTCATTCTCCAGAGAGCTCTAGCAGATGTAGTTCTGTGAAGGATATCAGACTCTCTAGCAGAAAATTCTCAGCACCTTGACAGTCTACAATTTCCAGGATTCTATGTAGGAAGCAATGACAGTTATGCCATGACAGTTCTGCCAGTTAAATCATTACAATCTCTCCTATATACTAATACTGTTTTGGAGTGGCAAGATTTGGTGTGCGCCAAAATCAATTGGCTCCCTGATGTGTCACTTACCAGAGGTCTGTATCCACTGGCTGCATTGCTGGAGTCCCGCCCACAAAAGTCACGGCCACTGTTTCGGGCTCAGTGCGGTGAGCCGCCAGATGGGCCAGATACTCTGGTGGGTGGCAGGTGAGGAGGCCAAGGCCAACCATGGTGGCATCACAGACACGCGCGCCCCCAGGATGCAGCAGGCAGGCACGGAGGCATCCCCCCCCACACATTTCCCTCCTTCTCACTCACTTCTCAGTCCGG
>NW_015175399.1:4139-11855 GCF_001447785.1 Gekko japonicus | reverse complement strand
GAACCTGAAATTAGATCTGTTCACAGATGTTTCTGTGTTATTTATTTTGGCCATGAGAGGGAGCTACTTATATGACACACCATGCAATCCTAAATAGAATTACACTCCTTACCAACAGGATTATGTCTGTTAACTTTAATGGACTTAGAAGGGTGTAACTCTTCTTAGGATTGCTATGACAGAGACAGGGAGCATATCCCTATTGACTCTTTTGACATTAATTCCTCCCCTATATGCAAGATTTTTCTTTACAACAGTGATTCCCAAACTGTGTGGTTTGAAGTGTATCTCAAAAAATTAGCAGTGCAATCCTAAGAACAGTTGCATCCATCTAAACCCATTGACTTCTACTTAGAAAGGTGTAACTCTATTTAGGATTGCACTGCAAGCTACCTTATTGGATGTATATAGTCTTTCCTCAGTGGATCCTGTGAAGGCTGACCCTGCCTTGGTGCAGTAATACAACATAACTGGTCCAGGTAGGTTCAGGTCACTCCCAAGTAACTCACACAAAAATGAAGCAAAAAAGCTTTATTGAATAAATTCAAGAAAATTTATTAAAGTATGGCTTATAGTTCAGTGGAGTCATAATGAATACAAAAGAGCTAGTTTGGTGTAGTGGTTAAGTGTGCAGACTCTAATATGGGAGAACCGGGTTTGATTCCCCACTCCTCCACTTGCACCTGGCTGGATGACCTTGGGCAAGCCGTAGGTCTGATAAGAGCTGTTCTTGAAAAAAGAGCAGTTTCTGTCAAGAGCTCTCTCAGCCCCACCTACCTCACAGGGTGTCTGTTGTGGGGATGGGACGGGAAAGGAGTTTGTAAGCTGCTCTGAGACTTCTTCGGGTAGTGAAGGTCAGGGTATAGATCCAATCTCTTCTTCTTCTTCTTCTCAAAATAACAAAGGACTGACTGCACTGTTTATGTAAGTTATCGGCAGCGCTGCTGGTTGTTACAGCTGAGGCATGATATTCCAGAACTTACACAGAGTACCTTTAGGCTACAGGGTGCTGGGTGGGGGAAAGGGGAAGAGAATGCATTCTCTCCCCCCCCCCAGTCCTGACTTTCCCAACTAATCACACGGCTGTCCCCATGGAACTTTCTGTAGTAACAGCAAGTTCCCCCCAAATACCAGATTCACAGCTGAAATGTGTGAACTAGTTAATAGGCTCTGAGATGACCTTGGTGAGTAACTGTCAGTCTGAGGGGTGGTTGGATGACACCTGCAAGCACCCAGAGTGCCAAAAAGACGAGTATTTTAGCTGGAATTTTCCTCTAAAACAGCTTCTCTCTTGACAGGTCCTTTGCAGAACTGATTTCCCCCTTCTTTCTGATAGTCTGCAAAACGTGGGACTATCCCAAGAAAGGGGGTGAGAACAGATAAGTATCCCCTGACATAGCTTGCAGTACAAAATCAAATAACAGTTCTGCAGGGGATGCTAGAAGCATCACCATTGCCCAGAAAGTGTGGTCCCATCCTTGCGTCCTGATTGGTTGGACAGAGGGGAGGCTGAGAGGCAATAATAACTGGTTATAATAGCTGACCATTTTAAGGAGGGTGCCTGTATATAGTTCTGGGAGCTGAATGAATAAATATGTACAGATCTTTTTGAGAGTTCCCCCCAATAAACTGCATTCCAGATTTTTAAAGGTTTGAAGAAGGCTGATTCAGAAGTTTTGTTGATAATGGATGGCTTTCTGATGAGTTCAAGATGCTTGTTTCCTCTGAATAATGTATGCACGTAGACAGCAGAGGGAATTTATGATCAACAATGAGCATATTTTATGAGTCAAATTTACTAATAGTGAACTCACAAAAAGACAAATAACACCGCTGAATTTAATCAGGGGAAGAAGTAAACACAGTCAGAATGTAATGAAATTGACTAAGACCAGACTGTTGAAGGTCTGATAAATGAAAACTGAACTTCTTCAAAGACAAATGGATAGATCCCTGGGGTAAGGTGTATCACATGCCAACAAAGCTTTCAGGAGCTAAAAATACAGCCAATGCAGAAGGAATAAGTGGAAAATATAATCAAATAAAGACACATTAAAAACAAACACCTCAAAAATGAGTAATAGTGAGTACCCAACTACCAAAAACAAAACAAAAACCCTCAATGGAATTACACATGGGGGCTGAGATTTTTCAAGAGTGTGGAGATGCAATAAAGTAATGCAAGAAACCAGCAATGGCTTGAACATAGTTTTGAGATAAAGCACCCTAATGAATGTGATTATTAGCAGGTCTGCTTCAGCTCACAGGTGTCCATGGTTTGGGCCTTCCTGTAGATACCGTCCTTATTTCTTTCAAGGCTGGATTCAAGAATTTGGTAATTGTGAGAACTTGTGCTCAGTTGTGTAGCTAGATGGGAGGGGGGAATTAGGAGTGGACGTTAACATCTTCTGGAAAATTCTATCAAGGGAGATTCCTGATTGGATCGGAGAAACCACTTGGTGCCAGATGGCAAAAGACTATAATAAGGCTATAGACAAGAGGGCAACCAGAGGGAGGGCAGGAAGGGTTGCCTCAGTGGTTAGTTATTGTGGCCCTTTTTTACACACCTGGGGAAATGCTGATTGCCACTTTGGGGTCAGGAAGTAATTTTCTCCAGGCTGATTTGGCCAGCGATCCTGGAGGTTTTTTTGTCATCTTCTGGGCATGGAACAGCAGTCACTGTAGGTGTGGAGGGGGAGGTATTTGTGAATTTCCTGCATTGTACAAGGGGTTGGACTAGATAACCCTGGAGATCCCTTCCAACTCTATGATTCTATGCTAACCTTATGCTTGTGCCACACTAGTATACTTTGATATGTTATGCTACATCCTGATGGACTGCAATGTATATAATGCTTTAGGATGCAGCTTGGATTCTTATGCTGCAAGAAAGTGTGCTATCTAATACAAGGTACTAAATGTATTAGATAGAGAAATTAGGGTTTTTAAAAAATTTCTCTGTTGCTGAACTATAGAAACTGTACTGCACAGAGATATCCTTTTTAAAATTTTGAATAAACCTTTATATATATTTTTACAAAGGTCTGCTTTATTTGTGTGCATTTAACCTCAAGGAACCATAGAGGTGGGTGCTGCTCAAGCCAGAAGGAGTGGTTACCCAGGGGACCCAGGCTTGGGTCTCTGACAATCATGAAACCAGAAAATACTAGCTTATATCTAACCATACCATGCTGAATACTTAAAGGCACTTCTATCTTTAGAAAAAATAGTGGTGATTTCTTCCAGTTCCTTTATTTTTTGCTCACCATGCTTTTCTTGATGGTCTACTCAACCACAGAGAGAAAGGTTGGAGAGGGAGCTCAGGAAGTTGCAATGGGAAGGAAGCAGAAAGTCCCACTCCATGAGGTCCACTCTGCAAATGGATCTCCTTGGATACAACAAGCCACTGTTACTTGAAACCAGAAAGAATAGAGCTGGTGGGACAAGTAAGGCAATCACATACCCCAGATTGGGTTGTCATGCTAGCTCACTAGACTAGGTCCTTCTTAACAATATGGTCGGCTAAATACTTCTGGGAATCTAAGTGAAGGGCAGAAAGGTAATGATCTTCCATGCTATTTGTTCATGTGTTTATTCCACTGTTACAGAGTTATACTACTTCTGAAAATGGAGGATCCATTTAGCTACCATAGTTAATAGCAATTGGTAGGTTTTATCCTTCATGAGTTTGTCTAATTCTCTTTTAAAGTTCTCTAAGCTAGCAACCACCAGTACAACTTGTTAAATTCAGGTGGGGTAGCCATGTTGGTCTGAAGCAGAATAAGTTTGATTCCAGTGGCACCTTTAAGGCCAACAGAATTTTATTCTCGGTATAAACTTTTGTGTGCAAGCGTCCTTCCTCAGACTCAAACTTTGTTCTACAACTTGTTAATCCTTTTTAAATTACATACTGTGTGAATTACTTCCTTCCTGAATCTACTGATAATTACCCCCATTCCCGATATTATGAGAAAGAACAAAAAAAATTCTATCCACTTCCCATACCTTTTGTAATGTTATAAACCTCTTTAATGTCCCCAGTTAGTCATTTTGCCCCCCCCCCACTAAATCCTTTCAAAGGTGCACTTTCCAACCTAGAGATTCTATAGCAAGCCATTTCCCTCCTAAGCCTGTTCAGAATATTCTTGACCTTCAGTTGAGACATAGACAAAGCCTCTCTTGTGATATTTATTTATCCATCTTGCTTGTGTGAAGTGGAGTCATTGAAAGTAACATCTGGATTGCTGTTGTAGGAAGAATCCAGCATGGCACCAGCCCAAAGATGGACTTGGCTCATAGTGGGGCATGGATTTCCAAACTGGGAGAGTTTGTGTTCCACACATACATGTGTCAGGCTCACCCTTGGGCTCTGGTGCGGTGCCCCCAGTGGTCGTGAAATCAGTGTTCACAACCTGACTCTGGTAGGGGAGACGGCCCTCAGAGCATCAGGTTCCAAAAAGGGAGAGGGAGTGAGGGGCCTCAGACAGGCAGGGGACAGGGTTAACGTCACCCTGAAAGTCCCTCTGCCAGTATGCTGCGGACTTCCTTCTCTCTTTGCCGTCTCTCGTCTTTCTGTCTGTCACCGCCCCACTCCATTCCACAGCGCACTCCTCCTCCCCGGCCCCTTCTCCGCCCTGCCTTTTATCTCCCCGCCCCGCTCCCAGGACCGCCCATCTGCCTTCCGACTTGGGCCACACCCTCCTTTATCTGCCTAGACGCCGGCGGGGCATCTCAGGGGCGAGTGCTGATGTGCCGGTGGTGGCTCTGGCGGCCACGCCTATCTGCGATTGTTCCCACTGCTTCGCACCCACTCTCAGCTCGTTGGAGAAGCTGTCGCTGCCCCTCCTCCACGGTGCCATCCCATGGGCCCTAGTCCTGCCTCTGGGCCCGGCCAATGCAGCCTGACAGGGGAGGGGCCCCCGCTCCCGGCTCCCTCCCCGGACCGTTGGCATTCATCTCGTCTGGTGAGTTATGCCTAGGGTGCCTCGCAGAGTCTGTCAGGGTCCCTGGCACCCGGTCTGCACGTCCTGTGACCTCCCGGGGTGGGACAACATGATTAGTCCTCATACCTATTTATCATCTCTATTTGTCTTTGTGTTTCACATGCTCTCCTCAAATAAGCTGGTTCAAGACCATGCATCTATAATTCAACATTTTCTGCCATAGAGATTGATTAAAAATAATTTAGTGTCTTGGCTATCTCTCTAGGGACCCTCACTAACCTTTTCATTCCATTGTCACCCAAATTAAGAAAATATGAATGCCCGGGGGATCCCTGTGTGTAACTGGCAAGCACATGATACTACTATGGTGGACACTGTTGAAGCTAAACAGAGATAGGTCTAATCCAGGGGTGTCAAACATGCAGCCCATAGGCCAGATCAGGCCCCAGAGGGCTTCTATGAGGTCCTCAGTGGAACTGGCTGCTTCTCTTTCCAGTTCTTCTGCTGCTGTGTCATAGCTTGCTTTGCCAGACTCTCTCAATTGCTCAAGAGAGATAGATAGGCAAGCTTCTGTTCCCTGCACTGGCTGAGGCTCCTCCCCCTCCCAGGGGGAGAGAGGGAATGAGCCAGAGTTTGCTTCCTGGCTAGGCTGCCTCAATTGCATAGGAAACAAAGGCAAACCCTTCTTCCCCTCCATTGGCTGAGGTTCCTCCCCTAAGTAGGCTTACCTAGTATTTGCCTTGAATTGGTGGGGGACAAACACATCTTGTCAGGAACATTCCCGTGTGGAAAACAAATGTGCCACACCATGCCATCGCCCAGACGTGACACCAGCATGCTGGGCACGTAGCTGGGCGATGCTCTGGCAACTATAGTTTTGTAGACAAACACATGGACCTCAGTCTGTTTCAGGATGCCTTCTCATGTTCTTGACCAGCACATGAAGCAACTTATGTACAAAAGGTTGCAATGCCCAGCCATTTCATGTTTCCCCCCGTGTCCTAGGCTCAGAAGATTGAGCATGAGATTTATGTAATGAATGTCAATAAATCAAAAGTAGGTTTGCCACTTACAAGGAGCGATCACACGCACAATTAGCCGCACCATAGGTGCAAATGCCGGGCAGACTTAAAGGGCACGATCAGACATGAACATCTGGTATATGCACCAAATCAAAAACAAGAAGCATCTCTGAAAAAAGTAAAGAAAGTTCTAATGGTAAAAGATTTCAGAAATATTTGTATTATAGGAGATTACAACGCTGTCTTTGATAAAGATTTGGATAGCAAAAGTAGTAAAAACTCTAAGCGATCAGGAACAATGCTTTCTAAAACATTCCTACAAATTGCAGAACAACACAGTTTGATAGATGTCTGTAGGACCAGGAATATACATAATGAAGACTTTACATTTTACTCACTAAGACATAAATCCTGGTCAAGAATAAATATGGCATGGATTACAACAGCAATGGGTAGTAGATCTTTTAGACGTTGAAATTTTGCAGATCACAGTCCCATATTGTTGGAATTTAAAGACACACAAAAGAAATCTAGATGGAAAATTAAATTGGACTTACTTAGAAATCAAAATTTTATAAAGAAAACCAAGACAGAAATTTTGGATTTTTTAAAAAGAAACATTCAACCAGATATCTCAGTATATACAGTGTGGGATGCATTTAAAGTATACATTAGAGGATGGCTTATCAATCAAGATGCATGGGAAAGAAAAAAATATGCACAACTAATAAACCAGATTAAAGTGGAAGAAGAAAAGACTAAGAAAAATTTAAACAACAAAAAATCCAAAATTAAGCTAAAACTATTACATCATAAAATGAATTTAATCCTATCTCATGAAATAGCTAAAAATATAGAATTTACTAAATCATTTTATTTTGAAAACACCAACAAACCATCAAGATGGCTGTCCTACAAAATCAGAAAAGAAAGAGAGAAAAGGACAATCATGGCACCCATTGGCAACCCGTTTTGCTCCGCCACAGAAGCGGAGTAAAAAGACACCGGGAAAAGTCCGGTAGCAAACGGGTTGCTACAGGCCACAGACGGACTTTCCCCTGTCTGATCACTCCAACGCGCTCTCACGGCGTTGGGATGGTCTGATCAGGCCATCCCAACTCTGTGCCATTGTTTCCGCACCCTTCTTAGTATATGCATCCTCACACACTCCATAGGGAACCCTCAGTGCTGAGATTCGATTAATCGATTCCCCATTTAAGCAAATTGGAAACAAATGGCATAAACCAGTGTGCTCTGGAGGCATCTTTCCTGAGCTAAGACAAAAATGTGTGAGCTGGAGGCTAAAAAACTTTGAGTTAGCTCGCACTAACTCATCTTAGAGGGAACACAGCTCACAACTCTTCGCAGGCTCCTCTCTTGTTTGATCAAAACTTCTATTTTGATAATTACCTCCAAATCTCTTTTGAAGAGATTTTGTACTCCTTGCTGTCAGCCGAATTGCTTTATCTACAGCAATTGGCAAATTTTAAACTGGGCGCTTGCCAACTATATGAAGGTCCTGTTCCCACCACAGGTTACCAGTAAAAGGAGTCGAGGCTGGTGTTGTTAAAATAAATGTCTTTTACTTAAGAAAATATATCTGTCAGCCGAATTGCTTTATCTACAGCAATTGGCAAATTTTAAACTGGGCGCTTGCCAACTATATGAAGGTCCTGTTCCCACCACAGGTTACCAGTAAAAGGAGTCGAGGCTGGTGTTGTTAAAATAAATGTCTTTTACTTAAGAAAATA
>NW_015175399.1:0-1558 GCF_001447785.1 Gekko japonicus | reverse complement strand
GGTGGATTATATCGTCTTTGGATGAATGAATCTTAATGAGAAGTGATCAGCAACATTTCCTTGTATCCTTGTGTTTCTGATGCTATAGAGAAAGAGGGGGAAATTAAAAAGTGACCTATAACTAGTTTAAAATAATTTCTGAGTTACTGCAAGACCAAATAAGAACTACTTATTTAATTTCTGGAGCTGAGGTGACGACGCATAACATGAGCAAGGCATAGAAACTAGCCTAGGGTGGAGACTTCAATGAAACTGGTGCTCTTTTGCTGACATTTCCAAAACTTATGCCTACATTACCATTGTAAAAGAAGATGATAATGCTGCCCCTAAAGTGCTGAGTTAATTGTACTTTGTCCTCAACATAATGGTCATAACATGAGCAAGGCATAGAAACTAGCCTAGGGTGGAGACTTCAATGAAACTGGTGCTCTTTTGCTGACATTTCCAAAACTTATGCCTACATTACCATTGTAAAAGAAGATGATAATGCTGCCCCTAAAGTGCTGAGTTAATTGTACTCTGTCCTCAACATAATGTGTCTTTGACATAGATAAGTATTTACAGTGACATTTTAAATAGTCAAGTGCTAGATGCATAATGCAGACACAATCGTTGTGGCTATGTTGGCACTGAACTAAATATGCCAGTAATCTTGCCAAGGATATATGCCTAGTATGGGTAGGAATAACTCAAAGTCGATCTCTCCACTCCTGCCACACACACATTTTGAAAACTGATCTCATAACTCTGTTCTTCCTCTTGTCAGCTTTCTTTCAGTTTCCCAAGCAATGTCAATCAAGGTGCCTCCTACTCACAAGCTAAGCTGCATTTGCAAGATCAAAGTAAAGCCTAGCTCTGGTGTCCCTGCAAGCTTTTCAGCACATCTGCACCTTAAGATGAACTCAGTAAATCAGAGTAACTGCATACCTCATATCTGAGACCTTGTAAGCAAAGGTTCTTCTTTAGTATAATTAGATAGAATTATTGGATAGGATCCAGCCAGGCTTTCTGCTGGTGAAAAAGGAAGGAGGGACCCCCCCCCTTTCACCACAAAAAGGTTACTTCAGTGATGGGGGCCTGCCTGAAAAAAGGTCATGCAGGATGGGGGCAGTAATAACGAACTCAGTTTGACTGAGCAAAAAAAGCAGAGAGGAACACGGATAGGAAATTGTGTAGTGGACATCTTTATCTCAGGAGCCCAAATGCTCTCACTTGGTGTGATGCTTGTAGGGAGGGGGCAGTCTCTCTGGGGTAGGAGTTCCACAATCTTGGTGGACCAGTGAACTTATGGTGGAACTGGCAGATGGAAAACAGAATACTGGGGCAGACTTGCAATATACCCTTTTCGCATTCTGGATTTAGGTCATTAAGGGCTTTAAAGGTCAGATCGAACTGGGCCTCAAAACGAACCAGCTACCAGTTAAAGTAATGGAAGATTGGTACAATATATTCCATCCTTCTGGTCCCATTAGCAATTGAGCTACCACATTTTGCACCAGTTGAAGTTTCCGGACCTTCTTGAAAAGATCGATACTGAATGAATCATCTTGCCCAGCAC
>NW_015175398.1:699891-702069 GCF_001447785.1 Gekko japonicus | reverse complement strand
TAAACTTACAACCCAAATAGTACTCTGTGATCAAAGAGAAAAAAATGTATATCGTTCCATCTAAGATACAGATGGGCACCAGGAGGCCTGGTGGACTATCTCAGCTAGGGTTGCCATTCCCCCGATGGGGGTGGGAGTTTACCTGCTTCTGAGGGGCCCAATCTGCTGCCCCCCCCCCAGACGTCTGGTGGGGGAGCCCCACCCCCAAAGAACCCCATCTGCGCCAACGTGCCCAGCACAATGACGTTACCTGGAGGTGATGTCATCACACAAGGCACGTTGTGCAGGAGACACACTCCAGGGCACAGAGAGGGACCCCCCCACACACACACCGGCAGCCAGGTAAAACTTGGCAACCCTAATCTCAGCCTGCCAGGGCCTTTCCACCTGATTCTCAGTATAGCCCCCGGTCTCAAGGACCTTCTCCCCTACTCAGAGTACATTGCTACGTGCCACAGTGCTTTCTCTCAAGCTGAGACACAGACAAATAACTCGTTAATCCTTTCCCTGAACAACAAGACAGAGCCTCTTAACCATGCACCTAAGCTAAGGGGGAAATGTCAAGATGCCCTTGGCTGCATAGTGAGTTCTTGAGCACCAGAGTATCAGTATCCCCCTTGGCACTGTGTCTAGAGGGAGGTGTCAGGAGGGTCAGGGGAACACTGGCTGCTGCTGCTCTTCCTCTTCGTTGCTGGCTACAACCAACTTCCATCTTTCTCTGTGACTCACTTCTCTCCCTCCAGCTCATGTATTGAGCCATAAATCCTCCCTGCTTCTATAAAGGAGAAAGCTCCAGGTTGGTTGCCTTATTTTCTAACACCGTTATTCCCTGTGCAGTGCCCATGGCCCATAGTGCCTGCCAAGGTATCTTTTGGCAACCACTTAGCAACCACTTGCTTCTTCTCCAAGTAAGGTTACCAGGCCCAGCCTGCCCAGAATATCAGGCCCAGCCTGGCAACCAGAGGGAGATGAGGGGGCCATCAGTGAGAGCATGTGACTTCCAGGGAAACTCAAAAGTGACATCACACCTTTGGCGATTCCTAGAGAGGACTAATGTCTCTTCCAGGTTTCCCTGCAATCCCTTCAGAGACTTCATTTCCAGATTTTCCCAGGAGTGACATTACACTGTCAACCCAAAGGCCATTTTTTAATTTTATTTTTCTCCCACCACTGCTCTTAGTAGTAGCAGGAAAGGGAAGTTAGGGGTGGGAGATACTGGCCCCGGGGGGTGGGGGGCTGGCAAACCCATCTCCAAAGTATCTCCTCAGCAACATTAAAAAGTCCAGTGCTGGCTTTCTGGCTTTCTCTCACTTCACAGAAGCTGAAGGTGCTTCAGAAGAGCCCAAGAGGCATCACCTTCATGACTACAGGATGCATCCAGGATGTCTGTAAACAACTACCCCCACTGTAGGCAGATGCTCCCTTGGAACCTCCAAACACTCTGTGGAACCTCCCAATACCTGGTAATTTGAACATAGTAGCCATTTTGTTGTGGTGCCCATCACTCATACCCAGCATGGTGTAGTGGTTAAGAGAGGTGCACTCTAATCTGGAGAACCGGGTCTGATTCCCCACTCCTCCACATGAAGCCTTCTGGGTGACCTTGGGCCCATCACAGTTCTCTCAGAACTCTCTCAGCCCCACCTACCTCCCAAGGTGCCTGTTGTAGGGAGAGGAAGAGAAAGGCAATCATAAGCAGCTTTGAGACTCTCTTAAGGTAGAGAAGAGTGGAGTATAAAAACCTACTCCTCTTCCATTCTCAAAATTCCTCATGTCCCCACAGTTCAACATGTTGAACAAATGGCAACCCTTTGGGCTTCATTCTGGCAGAGGAAGAGGAAGAAGAGGAAGAAGAGGAAGAAGAGGAAGAAGAGGAAGAAGAGGAAGAAGAGGAAGAAGAGGAAGAAGAGGAGGAGGAGGAGGAGGAGGATTGGGCTTCATTCTGGCAGAGGAAGAGGAAGAAGAGGAAGAAGAGGAAGAAGAGGAAGAGGAAGAGGAGGAGGAGATTGGATTTATACCCCGCCCTTCATGTCCCCTCCCCACAACAGACACCCTGTGAGGTGGGTGGGGCTGAGAGAGCTCTGACAGAAACTGCTCTTTTTCAAGGACAGCTGTGCCAGAGCTTGTGACTGACCCAAGGTCACATCAGCAGGTGCAAGTGGAGGAGTGGGGAATCAA
>NW_015175398.1:687453-696909 GCF_001447785.1 Gekko japonicus | reverse complement strand
GCATATGCCACACACCCTGACATCACCGGAAGTGTGTCATAAGGCCACACCCCCTGACATCACCGGAAGTGTGTCATAAGGCCACACACCCCACCTCCAACGGTCCTGGCCGCCAGCGGCCGGCCACTGAGCCCCATGAGGGGCCCGGCGGTGGACCTGCAAGGCCGGCAGGAGTGCAAGGAAGCCCCGCGAAGGCCCTCCCTGGCCCCAGGCAAGCAGGGGTGGGGAGAGGCAGGGAGGAAGCAACTTACCCTCCCTCTTGAGCCCCATGAGGGGCCCGGCGGTGGACCTGCAAGGCCGGCAGGAGTGCAAGGAAGCCCCGCGAAGGCCCTCCCTGGCCCCAGGCAAGCAGGGGTGGGGAGAGGCAGGGAGGAAGCAACTTACCCTCCCTCTCTCCTGGCTGAATGAGGGCCGGATGCGGGGTGGCCGGAAGCAGAGGGCGGGGCTTCGTCATGTGCCCCGCCCCCCGTAACTCACCCGGGGGAACTGCGATCCCCCGCGATCTCCCCCCAAAATGACCTCTGGAGTTACAATGAAACAGCACAGGGCAAGCACACCCAGTCCAAATATTTGCCTGCGATGCTGGTGTTTTTTCAGTGCATAGTTTGTGTCATGATCTGTTATTTTGGACAGGCAGGGTACTGAGGACATGCAGCTAGTGGCCTTGTACTGCTACTAGGGAAGCAAGGTAAGCCTCTCCAAGCTGGTTTATGCATGCATGTTTAGAGAGGACAAGATATAATGAAAAATTGCATGTGTGCAAAAACCATAATGGCACATATACCAACAAAGCTTTCCAAACATCTGAAGGTAATACTGGTCACTCAGGAAAGTTTGCACATTCAGATGAGTGTTCATTGGATCACATATTGACAAGTGATTTACAAAGCATGTGTGAATCAGGCCTACGTTGGTTCCAAGACATTCTAAGAATCAATATTTACAGACCCTTAGCAAATAGAGGCCCAGGTAGCAGCCGCTGCCAAAGCAGCCTTTTACCATCTACGGCTGATTAGGCAGTTGGTTCCCTTCATCGAACGCAATGACCTAGCAACGGCGATCCATGCTATGGTCACCTCGAGTTTGGACTACTGCAATGCTCTCTACATGGGGCAGCCCTTGTCCCAAATCTGGAAGCTGCAGCTAGTGTAAAATGCAGCAGCCAGGCTGTTGATGGATCTCTCCATTTGAGAGCACATCCAACCTGTGCTGAAGGCATTGCACTGGCGGCCAATAGCATACCAGATTCGCTTCAAGGTGCTGGTTTTGACCTTTAAAGCCCTATATGGCCAGGGGCCTGCACTACCTGACCCCACTGGCGGACCGCCTTTCCCCACATGTCCCCTAGAGAGCATTGAGGTTGGGGAACCAAAACCGCCTGACTCTCCCCGGTCCAAAAGATGCCAGATTGGCCATCACCAGAACTAGGGCCTTCACAGGGCAGCTCCACACTGGTGGAATGAGCTCCCGGAGGACATCAGGGCCCTGCGAGACCTTTTACAGTTTCTCAGGGCCTGTAAAACAGAGCTCTTCCACCAGGCCTTCAATTAGGAGCCGCCACTGATGAACAAGCTATTGACAAGTGCATGTTACTGGCACTTTACTGGGATACTGGTCTAGTCATACTGGACCATCTTACAATGATTGCCATCCGCACTGTGCTATTTGTACTTAATCTGCACTGTATATATTATTGTTGGAATTTTATCTGTGTTTTATTGTAATTTTAACTTACTGTAAGCCATCTTGAGCCTGCTTGCCAGGCAAGGCGGGATATAAGTCGAAATTAATGAATAAATAATAATAATAATAAATAAATAGTTTGTAAATAAAACAGAGGTGACATCTCTATTCCACGCACAAATGGATGGTTCAGCCCAAGTCCCATTTTAACTGGAGTAATTAGATTTAGGCAGATGTATTCCCAATGGGTCAATGACACTAAAGACTGAAATGATGACTGGATGATATTTTTTCTCTCCACATGCCCCTTCCTGGTTACATGCAAAATCCTCTGTAAACCATGCTATATGAAAAGACAGCCTGCAACCATCTCTGTGATCACAATGGCTATCAAAATAGCTATGAGATGTTTCAGCTAGTACAGCTAGTTTCAGCTTTCAGCTAGTTCATATTGTGATTTTCCCATGCAAGCCCACACTTGGGAGAGATTGTATAGAGAGAAAAAAGCAGTTGCTTTTGTACATCAGCTTGAATCCAAGTGTTTCCATTGGATTTAAATGAATTACATTAGATATGTCTGAAGATATATGTGCATTTGAATTGCCCTATTATATATCCATTTAGCCTTCATGGCTCCTGGCAAGGAATTTTGGGAATTGTCGTTTGCTCAAGCAGAGGTCCGTCAGTGGCTATTAGCCACAACGTATAGATGGAACACTATGTCTGGTGCAGTTATGCTCTATATTCTTGGTGCTTGGGCTTGGGGGTGACAGTGGGAGGGCTTCTGGAGTTCTGACCCCACTGGCGGACCTCCTGATGATACCTGGGTTTTGGGCACTGTGTGACACAGTGTTGGACTGGATGGGCCATTGGCCTGATCCAACATGGCTTCTCTTATGTTCTTATGATTAAAATGATGAGAATTCTGTTACAAGAGTTTGAGTTCCCTTCACAAAACTGCTAGCTTGGGGGGGGGGTTTCCAGGGAAACAAGAGAACTACTAAGTCAATATCTAGTTTATAACTGTAGATATCCCCTAAATCAGCTTCAATACAAATATCCCAGGTGAATATCGATTCACTATAGATTGGGGAGGATCCAAATATCTCTCCCTTTTAAAAAGAAGTACTCCAGGTAGCTATCTCAAGGATTTCTTCACTACTTCTTGGTGGAACTATTGCAAGGAAAGCATATATGTATATGAGTGAATACACGCAGAAGCCACACAACATATTGTGATATGTGTGTGTACTTGGACCAATGACTCCATGACACATATGGCCTCTCCACTTGACCATTGCTGTTTTTTGGTAAAAATAGTTTTAACTGGCCTTTCAACTATAGTCATCATAGGTGTAATCTTCGTGGGGGCGGCGGGGCTTCAGCCTCTCCCGGGAGCCACCCTTGCTCCTAGCACAGCAATGCCTCTGGCCCAGCCCCAGCCCCCCCCGGGAAATTGGAAAGTCTACACCCTTGCGATCAATTAAGATAGTTTTAAGACTACAGAAGCCTACTGTGGCATTCAAAATACAATAGACTACAAGCTTTCACAGCATGGCTGATTAAACTCCAGTTCAGTGTATATCTGAATGTCAGCATCCCAACACAATGTGGTTTGCCGATGGGTGCTAAGCGGCTCTTTAATTGTGGGTCATACCAACTGTGATTTGTCGTGATGTCCAAATGAAAAAAAAAAATCTCAGTCTGCTCAGTCAGTTCAGCAGCACTGCCTCTCTTTGTGCTTCGGAGATGTCAGCCTTTCTCTGGAGGGAAAATTTAGCAGCAAGAGAGAAAAAAAGTGCAAGAGCAAGCAGGTTGCATGCATAATGAATGCAAGCATATAAGGAGAGCCCTGTCAGAGCCGTTCTTGAAAGAGCAGTTCTTGAAAGAGCTCTCTCAGCACCACCTACCTCACAGGGTGTCTGTTGTGGGAAGAGGAAGGGAAAGGAGTTTGTAAGCCGCTCTGAGACTCCGAGTGAAGGGTGGGGTATAAATCCATTTTTCTTCTTCTTCTTCTCAAGCAGACCAATGGTTCAACTAGAGCAGCATCCTGTTTCCTTCAGCAGCCAGTCGGGAGCCCAGAAGGACCACAAGAGATCAAAGTTTCTCCTTGCTGCCGCCCTTCTACCTAGCCTTCAGAAGAAGCCAAGAAACCAGTCTGCAATTCAAGGGAGTTTGGGATTATATTTGGTGTTAGAAATGAGGCAAGCGGGGGTGGGGGTGGAATTATGAACAAACTTTGGTCTGGGAAACTAACCAGGGTTTATGCAACACACTGTGCTTTAAGAAAACAACAGTTTACTGTTTATTTATTTAAAATATTTTTATGCTGTCCCAAATGTGGTGAATGGTCAAAAACATCAAAATCTGCTTTAAAATACAGATATACAAATATATGAAACATTGTTTTAAAAGAAACACATAAACAGCAAGGACGTTCAGTGAGGGAACACAAAATAAAACAGAAAAGTCTTCACCCAGTGGTGGAAGACAATGATAATGGAAGACATAAAAGTCTCTGTGGGAAGGAAATTCCATAGTTTTGGTGCCATGTCTGAGATGGACCTTTCTTGAGTTGCCACCTGTATTGCTTCAAAATATCTGTGATATCTGAAGACAGCCCTAGATCTACTGAGGCTGAGAACAGTGCATAAACAAAAGAATTCTACTACACAATCTGGGAGGTGTTAGAAACAGAGAATGAACCAAAATTTCAAATGAAGGTAGTGTGTACATTCTAAATGTTCAGTCAGTGCTTGTTTGTTTATCATGGCAAGACCTAAGACATATTTGGATCTTTCAGAAAGCCAAGCCTCTGTAGAATAGAAATACTAGGTAACTGTAGAATAGAAATACTATCCTGTGTGGCTTCCAAACATTACTTAAACAATGTGGCTTCCAAACATTACTTAAACAGAAATTGTAAAATAATGTATATTAAAAGATCTTCCAGAATAACATTAAACACTGGCCAGCAGCACACCTGATGAAAAGCAGGGTAATGAACTGATATTATGGTATTCACACTGGACTAGCAGTGCAATCCTAGGTAGAGTTATATCTTCCTAAATCTATTGCTGTCAATGGACTCAGAAGGGTATAACTCTGTTTGGGATGGTACTGTAGAATTTAAGTAAATTAAGTAAAACTGTACATTCATGCCAGGAGAGATCCATCTCCTTTGTCAAATATTTAATGTTGGTGGGAAAGGAAAGAGAGGATGTCAGAACAATTTACAAAAAAGAGAAATATGGTAGCATTAATGTATAGTTATTTTTTCTGGTTGAGGCTGATAAGGCTGGAAATTTGGATTAGAAAGCTTCCATCTATTTGCAAAAACAAGAAGTGTTGTATTAACAAGATGTAAGTGGCAATTTATTGGTCATACCTGTCAATAATATGTTTATTATTTAAAACATTGTGGTAAAGTTATAAGGAAAAGTTGAATATGAAACTATTTATTTAATTATGGATTATTGCTTCTGCCACTTCATCCTTGTAATATGACTACTAATACACATGTAGTCGTAAAGAACGCTACACCATTCCCTAATCCATCAATTTGAATTGCTTCAGTTACAAACAATGGTCTCTTGTCACTTTGATCAAGTCTCCTTTGCTCTCCTCTTAAGTTTCTTTTCTGTCTTTCCATGTTTGTTTTTTCATTTAGTGCTTTTATCTCCAGCATTCTCCTCTACTCTGCCCCAGCCACATTTCTTCCTTCAGTTTAAGCTATTATCCTCCTTTATCTCTTTTAGCCTCCTCAGATTTGTCTCTGTCTCCTCTTTGTCTCCTCTTGATTTTAACACTTCCTATTTTCATGACCTTTTTTCACTACTATCTTCTTATCCGTGGGAAAATCTGCCCCTTGCTGTCCATCAGATCCCCACCCCTTCAGTCCTCTTTTGAACAGATTGAGTGGGGAGGGAACAACATTGATTGGATTTTTCTTCTTCTTCATTGATTCTGAATCCGTTTTAAGAGTTAAAGCCCAGCGTCATGCCTGGCTTTAAGATTACTTACCACATAGGATAGAGTTAACAGTAATGAGCGTCACTGGTCATAAACATGATATGAGGGGCTGCTCCATTATCCACACAATACCCTTACCACAGATGGAACCTGACTCTCCAATATTCCACCAGATTGACATCAGTTACTCTGGTGATTGATGATGTTGTATGTTCCAGTGGGAGATCAGCAGTGATGGTATGCTACTAGTAATATAATCTGTCATGGGAAAAGAATGTTTGCATATGAATCCTAGAACACCCTTCTAGACAATCAAAAATCGTGAGTAGGATTAGTTGCTATTCTTAGCCCTTTCCCAAATAGGTTTCCTGACATTTCTCTTTGTTGGGGTGTTCCATCTGCACTGTTTGAGCTTTATGAAGAGGCCTTTCAGTTGCAGAATGCACTTTATATCACTTGTTAAACTAATGTGGTGGTGGCTAAGGGATTAGCTAATCATTGCACTGCTGTCATTCCACAACCCATGTAAAACAGAATTGTTCAGGAGGGCATTTTTACAAAGGGAATAGGGCTATGGTAGGTCCTTCTTTAAAGGGAACAGGTCTGTAGGCTCATTGCGGTGTCTGCTTAATGTGTGCATTATGCTGCTCTTACTGCATGGTTTTCCAATTCTGGAAATCTGCATTGTTTGACATATTATGTCTGATACTTTATGCATTGTTTTTAATCTTGGTAATCCTAGTCATATTGCAACATTTATTTATTTTATATTTATGTATAAGTTCAATTTGTAGCCCGCCCTCCCCGCTACGCGGGCTCAGGGCAGCTCACAATCAGGCATAAGCCCGCACATAAAACACAATTAAAACCATTTAAAATCATTTCTACAATATTACCACATTATTAAGTGCTCTGGATGTTCCAAATTGATCTTCCATAAAGATGACGTATTAATGCTGCTATACCCCCTCAGTGCCGTTTGTTTTGCTTGGCGCTGTCGTTCTTTCTTCCAGGGCCAGATAATGATGGTATGATAGTGGCGGCTCCTACTCAAATGCCTGGAGGAAGAGCTCCGTCTTTCAAGCCCTGCGGAACTGTGCAAGGTCCCACAGGGCCCGGATCTCCTCCAGGAGCTCGTTCCACCAGGTAGGAGCCGCCACCGAGAAGGCTCTGGCCCTGGTAGCAGCCAGCCTGGCCTCCTTGGGGCCTGGCATCACCAGGAGATGTTGCGTCCCCGACCGTAGTGCCCGTGGGAGAACATATGGGGAAAGGTGGTCCCTTAGGTATGCTGGACCCCATCCATATAGGGCTTTAAAGGTGAGAACCAGCACTTTGAAGTGAATCCAGTACGCTATCGGCAGCCAGTGCAGTGCTTTCAGAACAGGCCAAATGTGGTCCCTACTAGGAAGACCCATCAACAGCCTGGCCGCAGCATTCTGCACCAGCTGCAGCTTCCGGATTTGCGACAGAGGCAGTCCCATGTAGAGAGCGTTACAGTAGTCTAGCCTCGAGGTGACCGTCGCATGGATCACTGTGGCCAAGTCACTGCGGTCGAGGAAGGGGCCCAACTGCCGCACCAGCCGCAGATGGTAGAAGGCTGACTTGGCAGTGGCTGCCACCTGGGCCTCCATAGATAACGAGGAGTCCAGGAGCACTCCCAAATTCCTAACCTCCTGTGCTGGCACCAAACGCACCCCAACAAAGGTCGGGAGAGGGAGCCCCAACCCCGGACCACCCCGACTCAGGCCCAGGACCTCCGTCTTCGCCGGGTTTAACTTCAGCCGACTCAGTCAGAGCCAACCAGCCGCAGCTTGCAATGCCCAGTGCAGATCTTCTGGACTAGAGTCTGACCGGCCGCCCAACACTAGATAGAGCTGGGTGTCATCTGCATATTGATGACACCCAAGCCCATGCCTCCAGGCAATCTGGGCAAGGGGGCGCATGTAGATGTTAAACAACATCGGGGAAAGAACTGCCCCTTGAGGCACCCCACATTCAAGAGGGTGTCTCTGGGACTGCTGTTCCCCTATCACCACCCTTTGTCCCCGACTGCGGAGAAAAGAGGCAAGCCATTGAAAGGCGAGCCCCTAGATCCCCACGTCGGTGAGGCAGTGGGTCAGCAGCTGATGGTCGACCATATCGAACGCGGCCAACAGATCTAATAGCAACAGCGCCGCCACGCTGCCTTGATCCAGATGCCGTTGGAGGTCATCAGTAAGAGTGACCAGTACTGTCTCTGTTTCATGCCCTGGGCGGAAGCCGGACTGGAAGGGATCTAGGACGGAAGCATCATCCAGAAAGCCCTGCAGTTTTATTAGATATCTCATGCTATCTAGCTATTTGATTGCATTTATTTTATAACGTGAATACACCTTGGGTGTTAGTGAAAAAGGTATGCTATAATTAAAGTAAATTAATAAATGCATGACTGTATTCAAATCCTAATAATTGCTTTTAATAGAGGATGTTGGGTAGAAAAGCAGAAGGAGAGATGAACCCTTTTCCTGCCAAATTGTTTTGGCTCCAACCACTTTCCCCTTGTTAGGTGGAAACCTCCTAGAGATGAATGATTTAGACTTGAGAAGTGGTGAGTTCTTCCGGTCTACGGAACAGCGATGGCGGATGCTCTCCCCACGATGGGGAAGGGTGAATTGCACACCAGCGGCCTGGAGGGGTGCCACCTCAAGTGACACCCCTGCGGAGCCTTTGCGTTAGGCTCCAGGCCAGGGGGCTTTCGAGGGGAAGCCTCTTTGATGGCGTAATGCCGGAGAATTGAGGCTCCCCTCCACCCTGAAGGTCCAGTCACTGAGTGGCCTTCGGGCACAAACTGGACTGACCGGGACAAGCGCCAGAGATCGAGCAGAATGGCAAAAAACCAAGCGCAGTACAAAATGATCGACAATGAACGTGAGTTCTGAATAAAATGGAGAAGTTTTAACAGCGATTCCCCCCCTGCACTGAAAAAAGAGATTGCAAAGAGGGATGCCTCTTATGTGAATGAGCAGTTAACGGACACCAAGGGGGAGAGGGGAGGAAGTAAACCGAAAGTGTTTTGAGAGACTTATCTGAATTGCGTAGTTGTTTGGCAAGTTTTCCGAGTGGCGTACAAGCGGTAGAAACTGTAAACAAAACGCAAAACATGGCAGTCCAGCAGAGAAAGTTTAAAACTAACGGACACCAAGGGGGAGAGGGGAGGAAGTAAACCGAAAGTGTTTTGAGAGACTTATCTGAATTGCGTAGTTGTTTGGCAAGTTTTCCGAGTGGCGTACAAGCGGTAGAAACTGTAAACAAAACGCAAAACATGGCAGTCCAGCAGAGAAAGTTTAAAACGAAGCCGGGCAGTCAGAGTCCGAGACCGGAAGAGGGAACAGATGTCATCAAACTCCTGGCGGATATGCTCAAGCCGGTGATGGAACAACTCGATGGTATTAACCAGCAATTGACCGTGATGAATAAAAACTTTGCCGCACAGCAGCTTCAGCTGAATGAAACAGAGAAAAAAGTGGAGCAGGCAAACGAGAAAATTAAAGAGATAGACATCACAAGCTAGTTTTTAGCTAGTCTTGGTTTTAGCCAGTTTTGTTTTAGTTAGGTTATAAGTTATGATGTAATTTTAATATTTTGTATTGTCTTACTGTTTTATTGGGTTATTAATTATATGTTGTTAGCCGCCCTGAGCCTCCGGGGTAGGGCGGGGTATAAATATAAATAATAAATAAATAAATAAATAAACAAACAAGAAGTTGAAGAAAAGGATGGGAAAGGTGGAAACGAAGCAGAATTGCCAAGAGAATCAAGTTT
>NW_015175398.1:662482-686068 GCF_001447785.1 Gekko japonicus | reverse complement strand
AACTAAGATCCAAGTGTGTTTGGCTAAGTAGATCTGGATTCAGATTGCCATGGACATGTGATACTTAGATGTGACCTCCCACACACTTGTGCGCACATGGTTGTTGAGGGGCACAAATGCCAGTAAGCTACTATGCAGAACAGGAAACAAATGTAGCAATTAAATAAACATAAATAGGAGCTGGATCAAACATGCTGGCCCATGTGCATTTAATAAGTCTATTTCACCTGATGTCAAAGGCAACTACTTGATACCCCAAAAACGGGACAGAGATATTGGCCTAATAATGTCCATTGAATTGCCTCACCTCCGAGTTAACAGTTTTTAACATTCCCAGTCAGTCTTCCGGATTCCAATTTATGTAAATATGCAGAAGAAAAACAATATTGAGCAAAAGTTGTTTATTCTTAGAACAAAGTGTTGGTTAACTAATTTCCTTCTTTTATGGTAAAGATGCTTTTTCTGCTGTTTATTCTGTTTTTGTAGTAAATCAAATTGTCCTATTATATATCGATCTGGCCATCATGGCTTCTGGCAAGGGATTTTCAGGCCATGTTCATTTTCAGGAGTATAATAAAAGGTCATTGTTCTATGTTTGTTTTTAAAGAATGAATGCCCTGTCATCTTTCATGTTTGAAAGCTTACCATCTCTGTATAAGCTAGCCAAATGGAATAGATTCATGATAGCCATCTGCATGTATGTCAGTTGTGAAAATAAGAATGGACAGAATTAATTCAGATGGCCATAACCAGAAGCTGATTAATTATGAGGAACTACTGGTGAACGTAAAAATAACAGACTTGTGGAACTTAAAAGGCGAATAGATTTATTGTGGCACTATATTTCATGAGCCAAAGCCCACTTCATTCAGCTACCCTCTCAATGGAGTCAAAGAGAAACTACCAAAAGTAGTATTATCTGATCACAGCTAAAATAAATATGGTGTTGTATCCTTTCTGCCAGACAAAGCCACGTCAACTTCCAAACATAGTACTGGCTTGAGACACCAACTACAGAACATGGGGCACAAATCTGTAGACTTAGGCAAATGTTCCCAGTTGGCCCTTGCATACCTGAATAACAACATCAAAGCAAATACTTTTATTCAACTGTAGAAATGGAATAGTAAGATTCAAACAGCCTTCTTTTGTTGAACACTATGATACCATTTCTGTTAGGTGTTAGTTCAGTAGACCAAAAGAACTTCCCCTAAGTATTCTTTGATTTTTTTCATGCTACTTACTGTTCCTTGCAGGTGTACAGCTGGACAGAATGCCCAATGCCTTCTTTTGTGTGCAGGGAGAGTAGTGCCTTAGGAGGGCAGGAGAACAGTTTAGGGATACATGAATTTTTCCTCAGGTAAAAACTAGTGTCCTGTAGGCCAGCCACCCTTCTCAGCAAGAATGGGGAGAGCCATTGCTCAGAGGCAGAGCATCTGCTCGGGATGCAGGATGTCTCCATTCAGTTCCCAGCACATCTAATAGGAGTTGCTATGAAAGACATGAGACCATGGAGAGCCTCTGCCAGTCAGGGTTGACAATACTGACCTTGATAGACCAAGGGTCTGACTCAATATAAGGCAGCGTCATGTCTTCAGTGATTTGCGCAAGAACCAAAGAAACAGGGGGCCACACAATATTTAGTTAGCACGTCATTTCCCTGACAAGATTTCAGCCCACACAACAATGCCAGGTGTCTCCTGAAGAATACTTCTTCCGTTCTGTATCCTCAATAGTTTTATTTCCAGTAGGCTGGGGGTGTTCAACTCATTTGTTATGAGGGCTGGATCTGACATAAATGAGACCTTGTTGGACCGGGCCATGTGTTTCATAAAATGTAATGCCAGGTAGCAGAGACACAAACTTTATAAATGAAAGAGACAAACACAATTAAAGATTTTTAAAACTTTAAATAAAACATGCTTAAAACACTAGCACTCTTGCAACATTTTGTCTGTTTAACAGTCTCTGATAACTGACACCTCTTGCTCTGAATTATTGCATCAAAATGTCTGTGCTGTAGCAATTTTGAGTATGCTGTTCAGGTGTGTATCAGTAAGCGGCAAACCTACTTTTGATTTATTGACTTCATTACAGAAATTTCATGTTCAGTGTCCTGAGCCTAGGACCCGGGGGAAAACATGAAATGGCTGGGCATTGCGAGCTTTTATACAAGTTGCTTCATGTGCTTGTCAAGAACATGAGAAGGCATCCTGACGCAGACTGAGGGGTATATGTTTGTCTACAAAACTTCTTCCCCAGAGAAATAACTACAACTTCCTACAAAGGAAATGTGCTGGGTGAACTTGGTCTGGACACATACTCTCAGCCCAATCCACCTCACTGGCTTGTTGTTTTTCTTCCTCTAAAATATTTCACATTGCTTTCTTACTGAGAAAGACTGGATCATGAAGGCATGAATACAGTGAAAAGGGGGAGGGAACCCAGTTGCACCCAGGAGAGCCCTGACAAGGAGCCCAACAAAACTCACACACATTGTAACAAGGCACACAAAAGCTTGTACCTTGAACAAAACTTATTTGGTCTTAAAGGTGCTTGGTATTTCTCCCATGTGATTGAGACAGCCCAGCAAAGCAAGCTCTCCCTCATTCCCTCCCTCCTTTCAGGGAGGAGTGAAAGCCAGTGGAAGGGAAGAAAGGCTTCCATTTGTCTCCTGTAGGATTGAGGCAGCCTGGCCAGTTCCCTCTGTCCCCCTGGGAGGAGGAGGGGGAGGAGCCTCAGTCAGTTCTTTACCAGACTCTCTCAATCACACAGAAGAGGCTTGTCTATCTATCTCTTCTGTGCGATTGAGAGAGTCTGGTAAAGCAAGCTGTGACATAGCAGCAGCAGAACTTGAAAAGGAAACAAGAAACAGCCAGGTCCTTGCAGGCCGGATTGGAGCACTCCGGTGGCCTGATCCGGCCCCCGGGTTACATGTTTGACACCCCTGCAGTAGTCTTTTCCGAAGCCAACAGGGCCTAGTTATGTATGCCTCTGAATAAAATGAAAGGAAGTACTTCTTCACCCAAAGAATGATTAACACATGGAATTCACTGCCACAGGAGGTGGTGATAGCTACAAGCCCCACTGATGGACCCCCTGATGGCACCTGGTATTTTTAGCCACTGTGTGACAGATTGTTGGACTGGATGGGCCATTGGTCTGATCAAACATTGGCTTCTCTTATGTTCTTATCTCTCAGTACTCTTGTAACATAAAAAGAATTCAAGTAATTATAGCAACATGCAAGGTAGGGTGAATAATAAATTTATTTAATAAGTTCCTTTTGGTATGATTTATTACATCATTATATATAATTTTATGGATTCTGTGGATTTAGATGTATTGATACGGTTATGTTAATCTGTAGTATTGTTTCACTGATTAATTTATGTTAATCTGTATTATTGTTTCACTGATTAATTCAGTATTGACATTGTAATTTCGTATTAATATTTTCCTTCTTTTTTGTATTTTGTTGATTGCTATGGCTGAGCTGAAGCAATAAAGTTATCTCGAAAGAATGAATGAATGTCAACACATTGTGCCCTCATTGTCATCCTCTGACAGCTGAAATAAGAGTAATAAGGTTTTGCCATATATGTTCTTATGCTATTAATTTACATCTTCAACTGATTTTGTAAATGACACCAGCTATGGAGCAAAAATTGATGAATTTTACAAACTGTAAAATTTGTGAAACTGTAGGAATTAAGGAAGTTTACAAACTGTTACTCGAAAGGAGTGGCATGTGCTATTAGATACCCATGCAATAAGGTGTATGTAGGAAAAAGGAGCTTAAAAAAACGTATTTGTGAACATAAGAGCAACATCTCTCTTGGAAGAACAGGAGCACCTCTGGTTTCACATTTTATTGGATATAATCATACCAGCACAGACGTTGTCTTTTGAGCTATCCAAAAGGTAACAAGCCAGAATGACAAGCTGTTGATGAGAAGGAAAGGTGAATGGATACTTTTTTAAAAAATAAGTTCTTTTTCAGCATTAAAAAAAATTGTTACAAACTATGTAATTTTGGTATCACAATACAGAGTATGTAAAGTTCCCTTATACCATGCTTAGGCTGTGTATTTATTAATTAATTTTACAAATAATTTTAATTTTAAGAAATATTTAGTTATTATTCTGTATGTACATTTTAATTAAATTCATGTTTGATTTTTTAAACTTTGTATTAGATCCCCTGATGAAGCATTTAGTGAAATGAATAGGGATCTAGAGGAGCTAATAAAATTCAGCCTTGCACCTTGTTCCTTTTTGATCCTACCCACTGGTGCAGCCTTATCTTTTTCCTGCAAGCAAAAGATAGATCGTGATTTACTAATCGATCCATGGTAGATCTCTGAAACCTCCTGACTCAGGAAGCTTCAGTGAGTTCACATTGTCCAGTGCTAAATAGGCTGAACTTATCTCTCAGGATAAGCCCAATCTTTTCCCCATCCTGATTTCCAGGAAATTCCTACCTCCTCAAGGGTTCCCCCACCCTATTGCTAAGGCAATCTCTCCCCCACCCCTCCACTGCACTGCTGCGTTTATATAATAAAGTCATAAGAAGAATGCTGACACAGATAAAAATGACTAATAATAATTAATAATTATTGTATGGCAGTGTGTGTAGTACAGCCTGGAGATCCTAAGATTGTCTAGCAGCCAGATGTTCTAGCTCTTTTAAAATTATGCACCACTAGGTAGCAAGCTAGACTTGTTTTTAAGGCAAGACATGTTTTGGAGATGGTTTCCCATTGCCTACCTCTGCATAATTTTTTGGTATTTCTTGGAGGGCGCCCATCCAAATACTAGCCAGGGCTAACCATGCTTAGCTTCCAAGATTAGATACCCAGCCTACCTAAGGGACCGCCTTGCCCCACATGTTCCCGCAAGGGCACTACGGTCGGGGAATCAAAACCTACTGGATGTTCCAGGTCCCCGGTCCATCAGATTTACCATGACCAGGAACAAGGCGTTTTCGGTGGTGGCTCCTATCTGGTGGAATGAGCTCCCAGAGGAGATCAGGGCTCTGCGGGACCTAGCACAGTTCCACAGAGCCTGCAAGACAGAGCTCTTCCGCCAGGCTTTCGAATAGGAGCCGCCACCACCACCAGTGTACCACCAACGCACTGGTGTACCACCAATGCCCTGGAAATTTTGTATATGGACATCAGGACATGGGCATGTACCACCAACGCCCCATAATTTTTCCATCATGGGCGAGAACGGGATGTTTAGGGGACGGCCATCTTGTTTTCAGAAAGTGTAACTTTATGTGGTTCAGAGGAGCACCAAAACTATTTTTCAATTGTGATGTACTTTTAATATTTTGTATTGTTTTTATTGTTTTATTTAGCAATATGCCTGTTATCCGCCCTGAGCCTTCGGGGAGAGTGGGATAGAAGTGTGAATAATAAATAAATAAATAAGATCTGAAGAGATTGGGCTAGCCTGGGCTAGCCAGATCAGGGCTATAAAAATAACTTTTTAAAAAACTCTCTTAGATTCAATGTTCCCCATCTGTATTATTGCTGAATGTTACCAGATCTTTATGTATGGTATTGTGTTAATCTCTGATCTATAGTCACTGAGATGAGAATTTGCACTTGTACATGGAAATTCTCTAACTTTTGTCTCAAGCAGTACAATAGGTAATTGTGACAGCTCTGGTCTCTTTGGGAGACCTTTTCCTGGTGGACCCGCAGTAAAGACTCTGGCAAACAAACCAGATCCTTCAGACTTGAATTCTACGCAATCCTGAGAGCCTTATGTTCAGCTTGGCAGGTTTTTGTTTGCCTTATACTGAGTTAGACCACTGCTCTTTTTGTACCTTTATTGCCGACTCTCACCGGCAGTGGCTCTCCAAAGCATTCATCCGAGAGCTTTCCCTGCTGAGAATAAATGAGTATTCTGATCCTTGGCACTGAGCAACCACAAGAAAGTTCTTCTCAAGCATTTAGTGACTTCAGAACCCTTTGAGGAACATCATAAGACTGAGAAATGACTGGCTCCCTCTTTTGAGAATGGACAATCCATTATACCTAAGCCTTCCACCCTCCATGAACTACACAGTGTCCAGTTACAATGAATCAAAACACTTGATTAAAGTGTGAAATATGCACAGTGACATGAAATATGTGTGGTCCAATTGAAAAGCTGGGATGCTGCAATGGCTATCAGAGGAGGACTGGATGTAGGAGATGGAGGTTTGAATCTCCCCTGGACTATTAGCTCATTGGACAGTCTTGCTGTACAGCATTGCTATGAGGATAAAGCTCTTCCTTTATCTCCTTTGGTGATGAGGAAGACATAAATAAATAGTGGTCTAGAAATGTAGCCTGTGGCAACCAAAGCCACAGCAGTGCACCGGAAAGTTGATCTTTGGCCTTCTTGGGAGGATACAGATATAACTAAAAAAAAAATAAGCAACAAAAATGTTTGGAATAAAACCTTGACCTTTCTTCTTCAGTTGGTGATGTGACTGGGAAAAGTCTCTGGGTTTTGGAGAGGAGAGAAAAAGTTAAAAGGCATGTGATCAGCTATGGGGGAAGATGGTTTTGTTGCTAGACTTCTAACATGCATGCTTCTTTGGACAGAAGAAAGGACATCTAAGCTAGAAGTCCATTCTGACCAAGAGACTCACCAATCAACAGGCTTCTACATATGATCTGGAGAGGGAGAGGGAGACAGAGAGGTTCAATATAAATGGCTCAAGGAGGAAAAGCAGCATGGTATAGCTCAATCTTGTTAGATCTCAGAACCTAAGCAGGGCCAGTACTTGGAAGGGAGACCACTAAGGAAGACCCTGGAGAGGAAGGCAATGGTAAACCACCTCTGCTTCTCACTTGCAATGAAAGCTCCTTGCTGGGGTCACTGAAGTTCTCTGTGACTTGACAGCACTTTACAGATACACATTAATGTCTCAACATGTATTATTTAAAGCCCCATGCATAGATAAAAAGGTAAAGGTAAAGGTTCCCTTGCTCGAAAGCCAGTCAAATCCGACTCTAGGGTTGCGGTGCTCATCTCCTTTTCAAAGCCGAAGAGCCAGCGCTGTCCGAAGACATTTCCATGGTCATGTGGCCGGCATGAGTAAACACCAAGGCGCACGGAATGCTGTTACCTTCCCACCGAAGTGGTACCTATTTATCTACTTGCAATTTCTTGCTTTCGAACTGCTAGGTTGGCAGGAGCTGGAACTAGAGACGGGAGCTCACTCCGTCTTATAGCACCCGGGTCTCGAACTGCTGAACTACTGACCTTCCACAGCCTGCAGTTCAGCGTCTTAACCACTTGAGCCACCACAACTCCCATGCATAGATAGCTATGCCTTAATTAAGGTCCTGATCCTAAGAGACACCATCTCCAATTCAAAATATATCTGGTAGAGGTAACAGAGGGATTATCACACTTATGCCTCTCCGCCAGCATCACAATTAGTCAACCAGTCTGAGAGTGTAACTAACAGCCTGATAGTGATAACTATTACAGAAGCAGTTGTGTAGTACTAATGAAAAAAGTTTCAGTTGGCTGTAAGGTTCTTTTTATCACTGATATTGTAGCCATGTCTGTACCTTACTTGATCCCGCAGTGTGCTTGATGGGGCCTTATAAAGTAATTCAGCAAGATGAAGACAGATTCCAGTTTGTGCTACTGGAATAACCTGTTTTAGGTAAAGTCATGACCCATTGTGGGTCACAGTCTATGAGTTTCATTCATAGATTAGTCTTTCCCCTTTTTAAAAAACAAAGTCTTGACACCTACTAGCTCTATTGATTTCTGAAATATAGTTTGTATTTTTCTGTAAAATGAAAATTTGGGGAAATTTCCAAGCCAATTTTTAAAAGATTACCAGTTATTTATTTTCATCTCCTAGATTGCATTGTCTTGTTCAATGGTAATGCAAAGTTATCTTGAAACTTAATTTAACAAGGCAATTTGGAGAACCAAGAAATGAGCAGCTTTACTGGTGAGTTAGCAGCTGGTTTCTGAGGGAGGATTTTTACACAGTACTTTCCAGAGCTAGAAGACCGTGCCATCCACAAGGTACCAGTCTTAGGGCAGCATCTACTGGTGGTTTCTCCATGACTTTACAAAGAATTTTTTCTTGGAAATGTGTCATATTTGCTTTGTCTTCCAAATAAAGATCTTTCTTGCATCAACCGCTCCAGCGATTGGTGCGGGGTCGGCACACTCACAATGCAATCCTATGCAGAGTTATACCAGTCTTATCAATTTACTTCAATGGACTGGAGTAACTCTCCTTGGATTGCTCTGTCATGAATGAGTTTTAAATCAAAGGGACCTGTGCATGCTTTTCAGTGCATGAAATCACCCCTAAAAAACATGTGTTTGATCCTTAAAGGACTACCTTCATATATATTTATCCCAGGATTTTTGAAAGCCATGCTGTAGGACTGTAGGGCTAGATAGATATCTCTTGACCAGGAGTGTTCAGTTTGACCACAGTGAATTTATCTTTATAATCTTAATTTTTTTTCTACTAAATTCCTTTAAAATAAAATCATATTTGATCAAGTTTCCTTTTCATCAGCAAGTTTTTTTTGAGATCTAAGTAAAACAATAGTAAATAAAGGAAATGAGTTGCTATTACAATTAAACTTTAAAACTGATGAGTTTTCCCCATCAATGATAGTTTGGGACTAGCAATTCACTCTCTCTTTCTCTCAGTCTTGGCCTCTTGGTGAGAAACGGCAGTTTGATCAAGCTGCTAGAGTATGATTCATAGCTTGATATTTTGTTATGATCAAATACGTAACAAGGTTTCTGTTCCTAATATAAATAAATATTTGTGCTATCTGCATTGAAAGGGTTTAATGCAACAGGCTTAATATTCTGTTTGTATCTCTGCATCCACTGAGGTGAATGTATGGCCAAGTAAAGAATAATTAGGTTATTTTTTCCCACCAAACTGGAGAGATGACAACTGGCATGAACAGTGGGCAGTAATTCAACACAGCAAACACCCAGTCCTTCTCAGCAGAAGTAGCAGCTGTAAGAATCAAAATGACCAAGAGCATCAAGGCAGATGTTTCAGTGGGCACCAAAAAATAATTGTACTATCAAACAAACAGAATGCATAGTAGATAAGGAGAGGTGGCCCTGTGAGACATGGGTTGATTTCAATGGTCTTCCAAGCTCTTCTCTTCTTTAGAACTGCCTGGTCATGTCAACTTGCAGTCATCCAGAAAATAATCTCCCCACTATCTCAACCCATACTTCCAGCTTTGACATGATACTCCATGGCAACTTTGTCCAAGTTAGCTTACTGTGGATGTATTGCTTGAATGGCATTATGTAAAATAATAACTAGAAAGCATCAATAGTCGTCCCCCCCTTCATTGAGATGTCCCCACCAAATCATTCATTCCAGATATGTTGGTTCTGCAGTTGTTTCACAGCCAGTTACGTTGCATTGAATCCAAATGTTCCTCCCAAATCCCTGCTGTTCTCTCCCCCCACCATATGTTGCCTTGAATCCAAATGTGACTATGAGGGTGTTCCTCCAAAATCCCTGCTGTTCTCTCCCCCCACCATCCTACTTAACATGAACTCATAGGCTGCAATCCGGAGCGTTTCTGAAAGGGCTAGAGTATCATTGCTTTCAATGAGACTTAAAAGTGCTTAATTATGATGCTCTGTATTATGGTTAGCGTCCTTAGCCCCTTGTCACAGATCTGGCTTCCACAGCTTGGTTGTGAAGACCCTCTGAGAAAGGAGCCCCACCCAGGGACCGTGTGCTGAGCAACTCACTGGGGCTCAATTACCCACAGATTCAAACCATCTTCATAATTGGATCCCATAATTGGATTAACTCAATTGCTGCTAATCAATTTACTGGAAGAGAAGAGACTGGGAGTGATGGAAAAATGTTTCTCTGGGTAATTCAACGGAGCTAGCACAGGCTCTCCCTCCTGCAGCCCCAGACGCCAAGCTGGCTACACCAAGTGCCGTTACTCAGGGCTAAGAGGCAGCGAAGCCATTAAAGCATCCTGGAGGCAACTTCATGCAAACTTTAGACTGAGCCTCTGAATGGCTCTCTTGGTTTAATTGCATTGCACCCGGACTGTCTCTTTGGATTAAGAGGAATGCCAAAGGAAAGGTAATCTCATTGGTGGGGGAACCCTTCCCATCAACTCCACTTTTTTACAAGGGGTTTCCTTTCCAGTCTTGGTCCAGCCAAGTTGGAAAACGGCAACCAGTTCCTTTCTAGAAAATTATTTGTGTAATGCATGAGGGGAAGGAAAACTGATAATCAAAAGGTGGTGGATGGATGCTAGCTAAACCAAGGAGGGATAATATTTTGAGTGTCCATAACTTTTCAGGGTGTACACTGCTTTGCAATGACGTATCTGGTAGGCAGTGTTCCCTCTAAGCTGAAGGTGTACACTGCTTTGCAATGACATGTCTGGTAGGCAGTGTCCCCTCTAAGCTGAGTTAGTGTGAGCTAGCTCACAGTTTTTTAGCCTCCGGCTCAGACATTTTTACCTTAGCTCAGGAAGGAGGGCTCCAGAGCAAACTAATTTATGCAGTAGCCAAATTGCTCGCTCACAACTTTAATGCTAGTAGCTCACAAAGTAGAATTTTTGCTTATGAGACTCTATGGCTTAGAGGGAACATTGCTGGTAGGTCGCTGAAATATCCATTTTCAAGATGGGCAGTTGAGTCTAGTGACTTTCCCAGGGCCACCCACTGAATGCAAGGTGGAGCCAGAACCAAAATCTAGGGCTTTCATAACCAGACCCAGCAGCATCCACCCTCAGGTGGAAAACGGACTCAGATCATGGGAGGAGGGGCAGGTGGTCATGAGAGATAGATCAATATATGGAGAATGGGTACACAGGGGGAAAGATGGACAGGGCAGACTATAATATGTAACACAGAGATTAATCACTAGAATTAGATAATGGATTCAGTCACATGCGTGCTTACTAAGGAGTCCCATTGAACTCATCTGGATTTACTTTAGAGTAAACATGCCTAGAATCGGGCTGAAAGACTGAAATGGGAAGAACGCTTAACTCGGTGGGGGAGTCCCTTGAACAACAGTGAGACTTGCTTCCAAGTTAAAGACGCATGAGATCGAGGTGCCAGGTCCCGATCCTAAGAACTCCGACTTGGAAGCAGGCTCCGTTAAGGGCAGGAGCACCAGATACAGAACTGGAGCACGGGGAGATACACACGTGTCTGCTCGTCCACCCAATCGCCGGCAAGCAGCAACCCACCATTTGTGTACCTGTCCGCATCCATCAGTCCCGTGCCCGGCTCCTAAACTCATGCGTGCAGAAGAGCGGGGTTTTCTCTTCTCTCTTCGAGACGCACGTACGAGCCTTTCATCAATAGTCATGTATAGAGGTGTGTGCAGGTGTATCTAAACACGCCGCCCATTGTGAGTGTGTGCGTGTGCACATAGCGCATCTGTCTCTCCGTCTCCATCCACCATCTGCCCGTCTCCCTCCCGGTCTCCCTCCTTTCGCCGTGCCACCTGCATAGTTCCGCCTGTTTGCCTCCACTCGGCTCGAATGCAACAAGTCCCTGGAGTGCCGTCCGTGTGTTCAGCTAGAGCGAAAGTGACATGGAAAAAAAGCCGGCTGCTTCCTTACCTGCCCGCACCGCATGCAAATCTCCAGCTGGCTCGTCTTGCTGGCAAGCACACCGGGCGGGCTAGAGGGGCAAAGAGAGTCGGACTTTTCTCAGGCTAGGAGAGAGCGAGCGAGAGTGCGCGCCCGCCCGCGCGCGCGTGTGTGTGTGTGAGTTGGAGAGAGGGGTGTCCTGAAAAGACTTTCGCGGAGAACTTTGTAGCCCACTCCCAACGTGCCAGGAGGGAGGCGGCGGACGAGTGAGAGAGAGAGAGGCACGTTTTCTCTCCTGGATTGTGCTGGCTGGGTCTGGTTGCCAACCCCTTCTCGTTCATTAAGATCACGCAAGAAGAAGAACCCAAAGGGGAAACGTGTCTGTGAGCGAAGGCTTTTGCGTAAATCTAGATAGGGCTTTAAAGAACTCCCTGCCAGCCACTCGCTTTCTGTCTTCCTGTAGTCACCAAGGTGGTGGAGAGTTGAGGCTTGCGGATATTGCAAAGGGTTGTTATTAGATTCATAAGTCACACCAAGTGGTGGGCGATCCACTGAGCAAAGCAGAACTTCTCACATGATGACTTCAAACGAGACACATTACCTCCCAGCATCTGTTGGAGAGACTGGATTTTAAGGCACTTCTGTCTCCAGGACAGCAAAGAAACAATGGTGAGTACCCAAAACAGGTATTGGGGGGCTTTTCCTCCTAGTGCTTTAAAATATTTTTTTTCCCCTTTAAAAATCACGAAAGCTTGGAGAAAAGCTTGAGACTGTTGCCTGACAACAGTAGTTCAGGGCTCAGCTTTTCCTTTTTCCAGCCTGCCCCCCCCTCCCTACACCTCCTTTCCCGATAGCACTTTAATTTCACCAAGCATAATACGAGCCTCTGAGGCCAGATGAATTGCGTGCGCGCGATTAAGAGAGAGAGAGAGAGAGAGAGAGGAGGGAGGAGGAAAAGAGGGCGCGCGAGAAAGAGAGAGAGAGAGAGAGAGAGAGAGAGAGAGAGAGAGAGAGAGAGGTTCGCCAACTTTAATTGCCAGGCGCTTTTGATTTAAGGCTGCGTATCAGAAACTTGGAGAGGGGCTTCTCCTCCTAGGGATCCAGGGGAGCTCTTGGGATGCGGTGTCGCTTTGGACTTCCACCCTGCAGGGTGATGAAGATTGATGATGGTCCTGGTGACGGGTGACAGCTCTTCGGGTTGCTGCTGCTGTTGAATATGGGCATTTTCCTACAACCTGGAACTCTTGCTGCTGTTGGATATGTGCATTTTCCTAACCCCTGGAATTGGGGGGGGGGGTGTTGGATCGAGATGTTTGGGGGCAGAAAGAAGGAGGAGAGGGGCGTCGTGGGGAGGAGGGGGGGAAAGAGAGAGAGAGAGACTTGAAAGTCCACCAGCTCTCCTCAAGGGAATGGGTGATCCCCCTGGCTAAGCCAAAGGTCCACTCAACATGTGATCGTCTATTTACCGGGCTCTTTTGGCAAAGCCATTCTCACGTGACAAAGCCCGGGGCAAGGACGAGAATAGGCGCAACCCGTCTCGAGTGTCACTTCATTAAAGTATCAATCCTTGACTCCCCCCTCCCCACCTTTCCTGGAGCGTCAAGGAGGGGAGGGTGGCTGGCCGGGTGGGGAAGGAAGGAGGGAGGGGGGTTTCGATCAGTACCTTGGATAGAGGCAATGGGTTTGGCCGAGGTGGAGGCACCCCAGGTATCCGTCTCCCCTCCGGAGTGATTCCCGGAGCCCTTAAAAGGCAGCCAGCCCAGACCTGACCTCACACTGATAACATCGGGCTGGGAGAGAAGGACGGAGGGACTCTCCCCCCCCCCTCGCAGTTGTAACTGGGTCCCAGTTGTGGTGGAGCGGAACCGAATTGCGAGCAGCGGGGGCTGGAGCCGGGAGCCAGGGTCCTGCAGACGCTCCGCCGTGGTCTTAGCATCGACGGGTCAGGTGAACTTTGGGAGATGCGCGTACTTCTCCGCAAGATCTAGCCGCCGGTTGTGGGTTAGCCGTGACTAAGGTAAGCCAAAAGCACGGCTCGCCCCCTTCTCCCTGGGCGCGTGTGTCTGTGTGCGCGTTTCCTGCTCCGTCTCGGGGGTGGGGGGGCCCTGTTGGCTGCTCTTTGCCGAGTTTTTGTGGTCTTGGTGGCTGATCTGGGCGCTCTCCGGCAGAGAGGGAAAGGTAGGAGAGAGACGCGATCTCACTCCTAGGAGTTGGGTGAACTCTCGGGGGAAAAACAAGTCCACTGAGGGAAGACTGAAGGAACTGGATATGTTTTAGCCTGGAGAACAGAAGGCCAACGGGTTGATGCTTGGATTCCTCAGACACCGGAAGGGCTGTCATGTGGCCGAGGGCAAGGCCTAGTCCTTTGCTGCTTGCAGGTTCCAAACCAGATCCAACAAGCTTAAATTACAGGAGGGCAGATTTTGGTTGAACATCAGGAGAACCTTCGTAACGGGGAGAGGAATTTGACAGTGGAACCAGCTAGCTAGCAAGAGGGGTAGACTCTCCCAAGCCGGAAGGTCTTCACACAGATACTGGGCAGCCGTCGATCAGAGAAGCTCTAGCTTGGGATATCCGGTGCAGATCAGGGGGCTGATGGCCGAGAAAGCCCCTTTCCACTCTAGGATTCTATGTCTCCATGGTAATCGTCTATCCACAGCCGTCCAATGAAAGGGATTCACATCTACCAAAACAACGGCCACCATTAAGATGGCAGCACTGAGCATGAATTGCTCCCTGCAGCTCATTTTCTGTCTTTATCTGGATGGGCAGATGACAGAGGAGGATCAGACAAGAGTGGCCACATTGGGCACACAAGACTCTGTCTTGCCCAGGGTGTACCCATACCTATCTTCAGGAAGTCTATTGTCTATACACCCATCCCTGCAGGGGGGGAACATAATAACTACACCCCCAGGACAAATCTGAAAGGAAAAGATCTTCCATCAACAAGAAAATTTTGCAACTCACATTATAGCACATTCCCAGCGGGAAAGCAGCATTCGTCTGAAAAGATGAAAGGAAGTCTGCATCAGCAAATGCCACCACCAAGGAGCCCCCGCTAGATGGCAGCAGCAACGTATGAAAGGATGAAGTTGTTGTTGTATCTAGCCATCACTATTGTTTGATACGGTTTTATAATAATAGTTGTGTAACTTGTTTAAGCTTGAATTTATTTGTTACTCCAATTATTTTCAATAAAGTTTATTAAAAAAAAAATATATAAAAATTTCGTAAAAAAAACCCCAGTGCAGTATCATTAAAAAAAGGAAGAAGTTGTTGCTCTATTAACCCCAATGTGGCTGGGAAGAGCTCAACAGCTCCAATGAGACGACCCCCCCCCATTTTTGCACTCAAGTTATTTTGCTACTGCCCACCTGCCAGCAGAGACAGAAAGCGGAAGAGGCTTCCCTGCTCAAACGGTGGCTTCTTCGCAATGTTAACCCTCCCAGGCCATCCGCCTGCTGCACATCAGCGTCACCGGAGGCTCCTCCTGAAGGCTACTTTGAGAGGGGGGGGGGAGGGGGGGGGGGGGGAGGAAGGAGAGGCTTCCTGGGAACCTCTTGGCTGGCTGAGCCCGGAGCCGCTCCACTTCCTTCCCGCAAGCCGCAGCTGCCGGGATCAGCAATTAGCCGGCGGGGAAATTGACAGCAGGCGGAGGCGGAGGCGGAGGAGGCGGAGAGTGCCCTTCCCGGGAGGCTCCGCTGACTCGGCCGGTCCCTTCCCTTCTCCTCCCCTCCCCGCCAGGCTCCGAGTCCGGGCCCGGGAGGAGGGGGGGGGAGAGAGAGAGGAGGGAGGTGATTCCTCCTTGCCGGCCTCGCTCTTTGTTCCCGGCTCAACTCGGGCTCTGCGAGGACGGAGGCGCAACCCCCTCTTCCCTTCCGCCTCCTCCTCCCTCTTCTCCCACCCCCACCCTGGTACCGCCGCAGCTTCCCGGGCCGTGAGCGTCTCCACCGGCGCGATTGCGATCACGTAGCTAAGGGAAGAAGGGAGAATCCCAGCCTTGCCGGGGGAGGGGAGTGGGGGGAGTTTGGGGGCAGGAGTGCCCTTCCCGGGAGGCTCCGCTGACTCGGCCGGTCCCTTCCCTTCCCCTCCCCGCCAGGCTCCGGGCCCGGGCCCGGGAGGGGGGGGGAGAGAGAGAGGAGGGAGGTGATGCCTCCTTGCCGGCCTCGCTCTTTGTTCCCGGCTCAACTCGGGCTCTGCGAGGACGGAGGCGCAACCCCCTCTTCCCTTCCGCCTCCTCCTCCCTCTTCTCCCACCCCCACCCTGGTGCCGCCGCAGCTTCCCGGGCCGTGAGCGTCTCCACCGGCGCGATTGCGATCACGTAGCTAAGGGAAGAAGGGAGAATCCCAGCCTTGCCGGGGGAGGCGGAGGGGGAGGGGGGGAGTTTCGCAGCAGGGTGTGGCTCGGGGAGGGCGGAGAAGGAGAAGCCGGCGGGGGGGGGGATCTCTGCTCCATCTGATGCAATCCCAAACGTGCTGCAAAGGAACTCCGAGGCAGCAGCATCACCAGCACCTCCCACCTGCCCAGATGGTGCTCCTTTAAATACGGATCTGCGGGGCTGAGAGCTTTAAACAGAAGATTCACGGCGCGCCTAGAGAAAGGGGGGGGGAGCAATTAAAGGCGCCGCGCGCGATTTTGCCTCCCCTCCCCCCCCCTCAGATTTATTAATTTGCGGCTTTAGGAAAAGTAAATATTGTGACATTCGCTACTGGCTTGATTGACGGGGGGGAGGGAGGAGAGGTTTGGAGGGAGAGGAAACCAGCCGTCGAGTCTTAACTGCAGGCTTCACTTTGCTTCTGCGCCTGTGTGTTGCAAGACCGTGCCTCGGTTCCTAAGCTTCCCGTTGACTGCACCAGTGAGGGAGATATTATCCTTTTAGTGGAGTTACCAATTTAGCTGACAGCTGAACCGAGAAAATTGTAGGTCTGTGGAGCTCGGAGGAAGGATCCCCCCCCCCTTTCCGTATCAGAAAACGCAAGTTCTCAGACAGGGGCAATCTCGGCTGCACAAGCTAAAGCCCAGGGCCCGCAGTTTCTGAGTGGCTCTCCTTCAGCAAGACCCCCTTGGTCTCCAAATAAATATGTTTCAGATACACGTTATCCGGAAAAGCAGCCCTGTCCGGAAACTTGGAGATAGTTATGGCTAGAAGACATTCAGTTACAAACCCAAAATGATTGCTGTAAAAAGTTCACACGATCATGGAACAAGGAAAGATTTTGTACAAAAGACATTCAGAGCTGCACAACAAACACTGTGTCTCATGAATCTATTAGCTTTCCCTGAAACAAGTCATCATCATCATACCCATTATACAGATGGGAAAGTGATGTGTTCAAAGCCCCAATCGGTGCTCACTTTTCTAAAGTGTGTGTGGAGGGAGGGGTGCCCCTACGATTCTTTAATACTAATTCGAAATTTGGGGAGATGGTAGTCGTTACGGAACTCATTCTGCACATGTTTTGAGGCATGTTGTTGCTTCTTGTGTTGTATAGTAACAATTATCTCATATATGTTACATGGCTAAGTTGTGGTAAGCCCCAATATTCTGCTGCCGACTGAAGGATGTCATTTGTGGAGAACATGGTTGTGCATAGATGAGAGCAGAGGTTTTCAGTTACTCTGGTCAAATGCACTCACTGGAAAAATGTGTTGCCTATCTGTAATGAATGACTTTTATGCGCATGTGCTGTATTCTGATTTATTTTCTGTAGGTATAGCATTCAAATTCAGGATTCTTTTTGCACTCCATTAAAACCATCAGCCAGTTCTACTCAGCATGGGACTGCCAAAAGCGAGAAGTAAATTTAAGGCATGAGCTTCCCTTTTGTCACTTAAGACATATTCTAACATTGGCAGCTAAAGGTGCTGTAAGGCCTCCTTTCCCTGCCTGAACAGTCCCACCACCTGGTCCCTGGACTCTGTCCATTCAAAGCTCCCCTTACCTGTTCCACCCCAGTTCTGCCAATGAAAATCCCTCCTCTTGGCCATCAATGGAACCTCCAAGTTCAGAGGCAGTATGTCCCCGAATACTAGATGCTGGGAAGAAGCAACTATGGAAGGCACTCAAGCCTTGATTGTAAGCTTCCCAAAGGCATGTAGTGAGTCACTGTTAAAAACCAAATGCTGGACTCAGTGACTGTCCCAAGGCCCCAGGTTGAAAATAAAGTAGATGGGATCTGAGCCCCAAACCCCACAAATAAAACCCCCTTCCAAAACAATTGCCAGTCCTCTGACCCAGCGTTTACTGTCATGACATTCATATCCAACTTTTTTTTTCACCAAAGAGCTCTAGGGAAGTCTTCCATCCAAAAATTGATGAGACCCAGATTTGCTTAGTTTCAAGGGAGGATCATGTGCCCTCCAACCATACCAGGCTGTCATTTGCTTCCCATTCCTGTTCCTTTCTCCCACTCTCTTCGCCTCTACTTCTCATATACACAGAGCCAAGGTGGAGGGAAAAAAATCAGGCAGCCTGGCAAAGCCATGCTCATACAAAACCTCATGAATGGAAAGAATTCACTGCCGGTACCTTAGATAGGTAACTTTTAAAAAGAATTAGGACAAGTCAAGGAAAACAGATCTGTCAACAGTTATTAGCCATGACACCCAAATAAAACTTTCATGTTCAGAGGCATTCTGGATGATCCAGAGGGATAAACAATAAGGGGAGGGTAACTCTAGTACCATGCTCTGTTGGTATATGCTTCCACTACCCTCTTGCTGCTGCAGAAGAAACAGAATACTGAACTACCTGGGCCTATGGTGTGACTGTCATCCACCCAGTTGACTTAAATCCTATTCTTCCTCTAAGGAATTCAGCAGATGCGATTCTCTCCTTCTCCATTTTGCCCTCTCAAGAACCCTGTGAGGCAGGCTAGGCTGAGAGATGATGACTGGCCAAAGGTCACTCACTGAGTGGGTGTGACCTTGTGAGCCTTCATGGGTGTGGGGGGACTTGAACCCACATCTCCTAGAGCTCTGACTACTGCACCACACTGGTTCTTATCCCAGTAGGTACTTTCTTATTCTAGTGTAACAAATAAGCGCTGAATTATTAGTTGAGCGCTCTCAGACATACTGATAATATTTCTTCCACTTTGCAGATTCATTTTTCACCTGGAATCCATGCCAATTAATTCCCCACCTCCGCCCCCAACGTCTTTCTCCTTCAATTAATTTTCTCCTAAAGGAAAGTTAATTTCTAGTCCCGAAACATTAGAAAGTTGGTATGCTTTGCCCACGAAGAAAGAGTAAAGCTACGCAATCTGGGGACACACAAATGGGCAGAGCTGTTGTCTTGCCCATGGGCTTCCCAAACACATTTGGCTGGTTAGAGTGAGAAGCAGGGTACTTGACTCAATGATTTCTTGGTCAGTTCTGGCAATTCGAATGTTCTTAGCAGAAGTCTGTGGGAGCTTTCCAGTTGTATTTGCTTCAGTGATGATGTCAGCTTGTGAAGTCTAAGTTTGTGAATGGATGAATGAATGAATGAATGAATGAATGAATGAATGAATGAATGAATGAAAAAATCAGTGACTGTAATCTGAAACACAAATATATATACAATCCCATTCATCTGAGTGATATAGCCACACATTTCTGTACGTTTTGTGGAACCCTGAGGCTCAAGCAGTACACTTGATTAACAACCAGTTATGATTAGGTACATAGGTGTGCTCATCTGCATATTAATTAAGAGCACCTGTGAAAGTTCATTCATAGTATATAGTGTACCTGACTCTTCTTTTCAAATTATCACCCAAATAATGCATTTTTACTAAAAGCAACCAGTTCAAAAAATTAAAGATTGGACATGTGTTAGGTTCTTTTACTCTGTGAAATACACACACACACACACATGTATATATATGAAACAACTTTACTCCCTTTGAATTCTAGATTGTTTCCTTTATTTCTCTCTCTGTTATCCTTTAATGGAATAGTACTATTTACAGTTGGGCATAAAATCTTCACAAAGTATAATGATCTTTCTGACACTGTTTGCTTTGTTTGAGTGCCTTTTACAGAAGAAATGCTCATCTACACAATTTGAATTTACAGCAAGGGTGCATGAATTGGCCACAGATCAACGAGCAAGGCGAGGCTTTCCATAGATGACTTAAAACTAGGCTGAAATCATGAAGGTGGCACATTTTATAACCAATGCGATATCAGATATGTGAAACATATTTGTCCCATGTGCTCCCTTTCGACAGGGATGTCCAGCTTTTGCATTCTTGGGAGCCACTTTGTTTTCTAGAGCAGCAGCTCTTCTATTTCCTACTTTGTCTGCTGAGTCTCTGTTGTGGGACCCCTGAGAAGACAGTGGGCATAGACTATCTATGGCATAAACTTAGTTTGACTACGATGCTGGTCACATCTGTTAGATATCACCATTGCTAAGCACAAACCTCTTCTTTAGCTTGGGAACTAGAAGTATGTTTTGTCACTCACAAACTGACAACATCGTCAGTGGGCAGGTTCCATAATGAAGTCTGTTCCATCTAGTAGTAAGTGCTTTGTAGCTATGTGTTTAGATACAGCATTTCATATTTGTGCTGCATACATGTTACATACAGATTCCAAAAGAGAGATACAACATTAAAGAGTATCCTTTGATGTGAAATTCCTGGCAACCTTTCTTTTTATAGCTCGTGTAAGAATTAATAGTGTAGTAGGTGACAGCTAAAGTACTATCATGGGCAAATCCTCCTTCAGGGCTTCCAAATGACCATCAGTGACATAAAAGAAGACATTCAGGATATGATACTACTCAAAAAAAGAACTAAACTTGTCATCAAAGTGGAAATATGCATTTTATGACTAAATAGAGTCAACAATATAATAACGGAGATGCATCTTTTATTCTCTTTTTATGTCCCATGGGAAAACAGGCTGTGATCCTTCTCAACACTTGACTTATGCCTTACGTGAAATCTGTTTCTTAATAACCATGATCATGTGTATGGCCTTGGAACAATTTATGTTCAAGCCATCCTATGGACCTCAGGACATTTGAATACTCAATTCCCAAGCTGCTTGCAAATACATCTCACTGATAGCTCAGCTGTTTTAGTGTAAGACCATTACTTTAAAACTATCGATCACACATTTATTGCTACAAGAAGCTCAGGGTCATATATGCGTGTGTGTAGTTCTCCCTTCCTTTACATCGGTGTGTGTGTGTGTGTGTAGTTCTCCCTTCCTTTACATCCCTCCCTTTATATCACAACAGCCCATTTATATGTATTAGGCTGCAAATGAATGACTGGCTTTGGTAGGACTTTGAAACTAGGTCTCTAGTTTGAGTAGTGTTGCCAGTCTCCAGGTGGGACCTGACAAAACCCCAGAATTACAACTGATCTCCAGAGTACAGAGATCTGGTCCCCTGGAGGAAGTGGCTGCTTTGGAGGGTGGACTCTATACCCCACCCTTCTCAGGCTCAAGGAATTTCCCCATCCCAGAGTTGGCAACCCTAAGTTTGAGCAATGCCAGAAACATTGCTTCAGTGTTGCAGGCAAACTACAGACCCAATTGTTTAGGTTTGGGCTTCAAGTTTGGGCCTCAGTGACAACAGATTACTAGGAGGGAACATTCACCAAATGGTAATTCACTAAACATTCACCAAATGGTAATTCACTTGAGCAGCCAGTTATTCCCAATATCTTGCTGTCTATTGGGGGTTTCTACCACACTTCCACATCCAACAGTCTAGGAGACTGAGGAAGTCAAAGAATAGCAAATCTCATCATTTTATTGGATAAAAGACTAGTTTACTGAGTGGTTATGTACACACCATACCAAATGAAACACTCCTGGGTAAGTTGCCCAGCAGTTCCCACCCATATACTGTAAAATGAAGATTAGATGGATCTCAGAGGGATGTACATCAGTTGATTTCTCGCTAGTTGTGTACAGAAATTATTATGAACAGGAGACACTGTGGTTTTTCCCCCTGCTGCAAATTGAACTTGGATTCTTTCCAGTTCCACTTCTCAAACGATACATGTATTTGCTCCAAATCCAAGGCTAATTTCTTCTTTCCTTCTACTGCTCATCTCTTTCATGCAGACTGTCTCCTTTCTTCCCCCCCCCCCCCACCCAAGTGCTTGCTATGTTTTTCTGCCTGAATGTTTGTTTGGAACTGTAAAAAAAAAGTTTGTAGTCCCTTTGGCTACACATAAGGAGAATATGTTTCACCTGAGCTCACTTGTGAGAAGATTGCACATCTGGCTGAATGTGAGTATACTTCCACAACTCACCAGATTATGTACATTTGAATACTCCCTTGATTATGGTCCACTTAAGCCTTTTTCACATAAGTATGCTCATCACAAGGACTGCAGCATCAGTTGATGACTTTACCGTGTGAACAGGCCTTCATAAACGTACTCTAATTTTTATGGCGTTAGCACAATGACTTTCAACAAAGTTCATAAATCTTTCTATCCTCAAAGCCCTTTTAGACAATTGCTACATGATTACTGAATGTGAATGTTTGGGGGAAGGAAGCAGAATCTCAGTTGCAGGTCCTGCTGTGGTAGCACTTGGTAAGCAGACTATAAGCCCTGTTTACGTTACAGTAAATGCATATACTGTCCATGTACAGTGTACACTTGAGGTTTTTTAAATACATGTGTAGAGTAATTCCAAATCAAATGCAACACATGTACAGCTGAATGTGTGATACTAACCCCCACATTTAAGCACATACTGGTTCAACTGAAAAGTGAAAGTGTGTTGGTTCTTTCTTGCAAGCAGACGTACATACATCCTGTATGTATGTGTATACATTTGCTAGAACACATGAATAGCGCTAGTGTGAGCAACTGTGCATGCATACAAACTATTTCTGCATATGATTGGTGACACTGATTTATGCAGGAACTCTGTTCATGTAGAGCTATGTTCATACAGTACACGTGTTTAGGGTCTGTTTATAGTCTATTCAACACAATTACCATTGCAGTCCTTCTGCCCTCCCATCCACAACCATGTTTTGTACCACACATTTATTGTCTGAAAAGGACCTACGTGTACATTAATCAAATGATGAGCATGCACGTGTGAACTAACCCTTAATTAATTGTAGCTGATTATATTGGCTCCCCATTGGGGAAAAGGGCAGATGATACATGAAGTAAATAAAAACTGATTCTACTGAAACACTTAAGCATGGCTCAAAAAAGCCACTGGGACACATGGAAAGCCCCCATAGATTTCTGGCATTTTCTATTTTGAACTTCATGCCTTATGTGATCCCACTTTTGAAACTCCTCTCTGTTTCAAAAACAGTTTTGCCATGTGGTAAGAAGGAATCCTCTTGAGAAGACATATCTAAAACCTTCAGTTTGGTGAAATAGTTAAGACAAGTGGACTCTAATCTGGAGGGCCAGGAGTGATTCCCCACTCCTCCACTTGCAGCCAGCTGGGTGACCTTGGGACAGTCACAGTTCTCTCAGACCTGTTCTCTCAAGAGCAGTTCTCTCAAGAGCCCTCTCAGCCCCACATACCTCACAGGGTGTATGTTGAGGGGAGAAGGAGATTGTAAACCCCTCTGAGACTCCTTCGGGCAGTGAAGAGTGGGTTATAAATCCAACTCTTCTTCTTCTTTGAATCTTGGCCATTGCAGTGCAGGAGACACAGGGTTCTGCCTGCGTGAGTGCTTATGCAAATCATTACTTTGTATAGCAGTCATCATTGCTTCTGGGCTGATTGACACAGGCATATTAATCAATCTGATAAATCTTAAAAAATGTATGCATGTAGCAATCCAATCCACAAACCATTAAGATTAAATATGTGGAGTGACTTTGATTCATTTCCCACTCTGGGTCATAGCCTTGATATGCAAAAGCAACATCAATGCTACTGTTAGTACTAACATCCAAGGAAACAAACTTAAACCAGTGACTTTGTCCATTTCACCCATGAGAAACTCCTTAACTTGACAGTATCCCAAGTACTGAACTCTCTATAT
>NW_015175398.1:638934-662463 GCF_001447785.1 Gekko japonicus | reverse complement strand
ACACACACACACACACACACACACACGTCTGTCCTCCACCCACAAGCCAGAAAGAAACCTTACTCTGGCTGCTCTGCATAGCTGAAAATATCTGTGCAAAGAAATAAGCATGTTCCCCCTCAGTTCTCTAGCAGATTCTGGAGTCAGAAAAACACAACGGGCAGCACGGAGTTAGCATAACAACTGCCCACCCATTTTCATTATTTCACAAATGTGTGATGCATGCTCGTGAGCTGTCATCATTGGCAGCGCTAACATTTCCATCTGCTTACATATTGTTTCTATTCTTATGCTGCAGTCCTTCTAGCTGCTTACTCTGGAGTAGTCCCATTGACGTCATAGAGCTGCAATCCACAGCCCATTTATTCCAGGGCAGCTGTAACTCAGATATTTTGGGGGTGATGCTTTGTATATTGTCATCCTTAATTTGAAGTGCATAATTAGCACTTTTGATTACTTCTAAGAATAGTCTTGATGCTATTATATTATTAAAGATGGTCAGTGCCTGGTTGAGTTACTGTCTGGAAACTCATGGAGACCTGTGAGCTTCCTGAAGTAACAGTAGCATATCTCATTATTATAGTCCACCAAACCTGAGTTTGTCACCAGGTCTGTACTCTCAAGAAGGAACTGCAGACTGTCCCAGGTCTCTGACAAACTTATTTGTTTTGAATCACCTGTTTGTCATATTCTCACGTTACTTGTAAGATATAGCATGAGTAGCAGCTCTGCCTATAATAAATAGATGCATATGAGCCAAAGGTACAGATTATTGAAATGCCGTGGATCTCACAAACACATATGGTTGAAAACAATGAGAGTCAGCTCTGTCTTTTCCAACTCGGGGCACATCCCAATGAAGAATAAGAAGGAGGTTGAGTGCCAAAAGAAATTCTTCAAAGAACTTTGGCAGGGCCATGTGGTATGTAAAAGAATGTGTACAAATCTATGGAATCAACTGGGGCCTATGATGGGATTAGGCAAATAAAGATTGAGCCTTCAGATACTGCTCAAGAGTTGCCAGTTGCCATGTAGTAATACAAAGAGTTCTTGACAATACCATTTCTATCATCACCACAGTGCAACTTTTGTCAGTACTGTCTGGGGCTTCTTCTTGCATTATACTTCCAAGCTTTAGCCTATTCACCATTTAAGGCTCTTCACAAATTGGTGGTGGACTTTCTCAAATAAAAGTCCTCTGTATTGATATAGGTGAAAGAGCTGCTGTAGCTGTTATAAAGGGATGCTATGATACATATTGTATCTTGAATGTGTTGACAAGTGCAAACAGCATGTGGCAAATTTAGCTTTGTACTGCTTCTTGGCTAAGTAGTTTCCTGGGGAGATGTCTGCATGTTTCAGCTCCTTGCTTAAAACAATAATCTGGACTCTTTCCTGTTTCTGCTCCTAACCACATTGGAAGCGAGTTAGCAACCCTGCAGCATTGGTGTGTGTGGTGGTTCTAGGCCTGAGTTTCTGACCCAAAGACAAAACTGACACGCCCTGCCACAGGACTGGCCACTTCGGCCTTCCTGGTATTAGGCCAATTTATGCAACCATTTTTAGGTACTGAGATGTTAATTAAATTAATTAGTGTTGAGTTGTGGTGAACCAGTGAGCCATGTGATCATTTAACATATGCCTGGATCTGATTTCCTATGGTGCTGTATAGCTTTGAAATGTGGCATAAGCAGGGACAATAGCACAGACACAACACCATGTGCCTGTGGAATAAAATCCCGGGTATCAGGAACCACTGTATGAGCCATAAGGGTGCTTGTGCCCTAGATTTAATTTCTTCATTTCTTGACAATATATATCCTTCCTTAATTATTTTCAACAACTGCATGCAGCTTTCAATGTAATACAAAAAAAGTAAAGAACATGATGGCAAGTACCATTAAACACAATGGAAGTGACTTGGCAGCACTTAACACTCATGCACATCAAGCCCCACTGATTTTAACAGGAGTGTTAAGCTGCTATGATGGTTCAGGAAGAGTGGCAGGGGAAATCAGAGATGGAGGATCCTGCTCAGGGGTCGTTTCATAGAAAAAGATCTAGGGGGACTCATTAGCATAACTCATTAGCATATGCCACACCCCCTGACATCACCGGAAGTGTGTCATAAGGCCACACCCCCTGACATCACCAGAAGTGTGTCATAAAGCCACACACCCCGCGCCCAACGGTCCCGGCCGCCGCCACTGGCCTTGCAGCTCCACTGCCAAGCCCCATGAGGGGCCCGGCGGTGGACCTGCAAGGCCGGCAGAAGTGCAAGGAAGCCCCACGAAGGCCCTCCCTGGCCCCAGGCAGGCAGGGGTGGGGAGAGGCAGGGAGGAAGCAACTTACCCTCCCTCTTCTCCTGCCTCCTCCTGGCTGAATGAGGGCCGGAAGTGGGGCAGCCGGAAGCAGGGGGCGGGGTTTCGTTATGTGCCCCGCCCCCCGTACCTCACCCGGGGGAACTGCGATCCCCCGCGATTCCCCCCAAAATGACCTCTGATCCTGCTTCCCCAGCATCTCTGAAATCATTTGGCAATTACTTGCCCTGGAACAATAGCACCACACTCTCAACAGATAGCTGCCACCACGCCTGCCACTTAAAGATCATAGGCAATAGGCATAATCTAACAGGTCCAACAAAGTCTCCCACACACACTTCTTATTTGGTAAAGCAAGTGGCCTGCCTCAACTGAGAGCTGACACACACCTGAGCAACCTGGGGATGCTCCAACTGCCCCAAAAGGGAGGGGAGGTTAACTTTATTTGGGAAAAACAAAGGAAAGAGGGGGATTTATGGTTCCAAAAATGCCTTGGCAAATTTCAGGAGGTCTGAGGGGTTGGACCCTGGGGAGGGTAGAGTTTGTGGAGGATGTCATGTCACTTCTGAGTGATGGTCTAGGCTGCCTCTGCTCGTTTCTAGGGAGAATTCAGAGAGCATCACTACGAGGAGACCACTTTTATTCCTGCTCTTTAATTCCTCTAGGGTGGGAAATGTGGGTTTGTGGCTGGTAATTCTCTGCCCCAGGTGGGTAAATGGGAAACCTAGGGAAAGTGCATATCATTATTTGCATGGAACAAGTGTGACGTGGAGATTGCAGATACACCGGAGAATGCAAAATAGGGTTAAAGTAACCCAGTAAGCAAGCACAGCCTGACTAAACTGGGTTCTTAGCTTAATGGCTTACATTTCTTCAGAGTTCCTGAGTCATGGCAACCTGACATGAGCCTCTCCTGCTAGGAACTTCTCTTCCCTTCCTTGCTCCTGGAAAAGGCAAGTGCAAGTCTCCCCTCACAGTTTTTATCAGTCTTGTTAGAATCACATACCCTTGCATGGATAGATACTCTTTCCCCGCTCTGACTGGTGCTAAGCCAATCAGGTGATTTATTTACTGGAGAAACCCTGTCCTTCTCTCGGAGGCTTTATGATTTGCTATCCTATTCTTGTTCTGATGAGAGACCCTGTCTGCAGCCCTAGCCTGATACTGGAACTTAATTATGAACCATAAAATCATGGGGACCAGGATGGGACTCATGACATAAGCATTTGATTAAATCTTTCTAATTGAAATCAGTACATTGCTCACCTTTGGTTGGATTTTGTCCTAACAGAAGAATAGTAAAAATAGGCAATGACAATAATGCAAGAGCATAAAAATACAAATAAGAAAGACACATCCTGTGGAATAAAAGCCAGAGTCCTGTTCAGTATACAGCATGTGTGACCTTTCCAGTATCCAAAGCATTTCCTGTTCAAAATGCAAAGCCCAAAAGCATGTGCACTTTCCCCCTTCTTGTACAGTCATGGGCAGCTGGAGAGTTTGACTCTCTTTCTGCATTGCACTCAGGGCATAGTTTCTCCAGCTGGGTGCTTAACCTATATCCTATGGTGTCCCATTTATTCTGACATTCAAGCAGAATTATTAAGTAACATGGTCATTAAGTTCCAACTTTTTTTGCTAGCTCGCCTTTTCAGATCTTTCCCTCATCATGTCACATGTGGAAAGAATGAATTTCCTTCTCTCTGCCTCAGAACAGGAACAGGACATTATAAACCACCAGCATCATTATATACAGTAATTGATCATTTCTCTGTCATCATCCAAAAAAGCTTAAGTTCGTTCTTTTTCTTTCTTTCTTTCTTTCTTTCTTTCTTTCTTTCTTTCTTTCTTTCTTTCTTTCTTTCCTGCTTGCAATGGAAAGAGAAGAAGAGCATGCAATTGTAATTAGACATGTTGCTTGCCTTTTAAATCAGAAGCTATTTACACCTTGAAATTCATGAATAATGCATGATATACAGGCATGATAACAGATAATTAGACGGACCAGCTAAGAGGAATGTGAAAGAGGGCCGGGAACCCAAGGATTGCATAAGGTGTGTGGGCATTTTGACATCTAAGAAGTGCTATAGATCTGGCACTAACTACCTCAGCCTCATGAAGATAATTAAGAAGAAATGTGGGTGTCAAAAAAACCTAGCAAACTATTCCCATAGATTGGTTAGCTTCTTGCAGCAGTTCAAAACACAATTGGCAGCCACCAACGTCAGACGTGATTGCCCTTTGATGCGGCTGTTACTGACTTTATAAAAGATGCCTGAGTTAAAATGTTGTCTTAAGCTCATTGGATGACAAGTTCCTGTCTAGGATTCTGTCACTGTAATAAATGTCAGCCTGCCTAGTGAAGTTCTAATACTCCGTTGTGTCCAGGAAGAGTCAAATAGCAAATTACTCATATATTCAGTTTTATTTGAAGATGTACTGTATTGTTAGTAGCCTTCCATTGAGTTAGAAAATGTACAATGACAGGCAGGTCCTCAGTTTTCTTTCCATTCTGTTCCTCCCCGTTTCTCACTTTTATTCTGATTGGGAGGGGGTCAGGATAAAAAGATTGGCTGAAGGGCTACCATACAATTCTAAACAGTGTTGCACCTTTCTAAATCCATTGAAGTCAATGGGCTGAGAAGGGTGTAACTCTGCTTAGGATGGCACTTCTGAAGTACTAAATGGGAAATGAAGACTTTTTAGAATGGAACATATAAACCATATTGTCAATCAGGGCAGGATGAAAAATTATTTTACTTTATCTTGTTCATCTTATGGTCAATTCACACATGCACATTAACCACAAATTGGCTTAAGCACTGGATGATGTTCCCATATGTAAATGAGCAATTACAGTTTGCTAATCACCACAGAATTATTTCTGTATCACTTAATGCTCATTCAAGAGCAATGCTTTTTACACATTCAGCTGGTAATCACTAAAGCTTGGTTCGCACATGTTATTTCTATCAGTTAACTTATCGGCACTTGATCACTGTACATTTGGAGACTGGCAGCTAAATGTGTGAACTGACTCCACCAGGATGCATTGCATCTGAGGAGAATTGAACAATATATGGAAGTTTTATACCTGTGATGGATCAGTGACCCATGCTAATCATTATGCGATGTTACAGTAATCAACTGAAGAATGTTCTTGTGTGAATCACCCTCCATTGTAAAGTAATCCACTGTTGAGAAATCAAGTAATGTGTATGAATTTGTGAACTGAACCTTAGCCTATGAGGACAGTCTTTAGTCACTAAAGTAGATTCTCTGATATGTCAGTGAATTGTGAGTTGCAGTTAGTGCCTCGTCCTTACTACCAACATATGGAATTCTCGTGAAACAAGATTAGTTGTGTCCAGAGTTAAAGCACATTAAATCTATTTTTTTTGGTACCAAAAAATTATCTTGTGCTGAATATTGTTACCAGCTTCTCCATGGGAGTCTTCTTTAACTTGTTTAACAGTTTCCAATTAATTACTAATTAGTAGTAGGGTTTGAGGAAAAGGCTAGAGTTGCCTACCAAACTCAACCGGATTGGATACTTTTCAGTAATTTGTTCCGCTGCCTGGTAAATAGTGCACTGAAAATCTCCTTATCTCTGTGAAGTTGGTTGCCCAGAATATAATGGAATGAAAGACTATTTCCTCCAATCCCCTGCCCTAAGGCAAGATGATCTACCTTTCAGTCCCATCCACAATCAAATGTTCCACAAGTAGAGAGCAGATGCATTGCAAGAGGTGTCTAGAGCGCAATAGCTTTGGATGACTCATGCAAATGAGCTGATCCGTACACAACAGGGAAAATGCAAAGGAAACATATGAATTACTAACCAGTACAATGTGGGAGCAAATTCTGTTCCTATCCCCATCACTGCAATTAGACAGATTTTCAGTCATTCACTTATCTAAAGGAAATGTTAGCACATGCAACTGTATACTGTTAAATATCCTTGTTTAATCGTGGGAGTTAATAATTTAGACTTCTTGCCATTTTCACTATATTTGCTATTACACATGTTTTTTCATTAATATATTTGTTTTTATTTGGCTGTAACTTCTTTGTTTCCCACTCCATTTTGTAGAAATGTTTAGAGATTGTAATCCTCACCCTAACAGTCCTCACTGCCAAATTCCAGAGAAATAGAAATTGCTTTACAGCGTTTTAAGGAAAAACACAGAAAAACAAATCAATGGCATTTATTCACTGTTATTACCATTTATTTTTGTGATCATAACAAACTTAGTGAATGGAGCTTTTCCCATTCATTTTGCTATTTGTTCCTATTAAACAGGAATTCCTAGTAAACATAACAATTCTTGCATGGCTACTCTTTGTTTCAGTAGGTTTTATGCAGGAGATGTTCAAGGTGGAGTCTAACATGGACATTCTTCTTTACCTGAAGTAAAATATGGAACTCAGGCACAGTCTGCACAATACGGCTTAGTGTGTTCCTAGCTTTTGATGGGTATTGATAGTTGTAAATGATAATATGAATGGTGTGGTATAAATAATATTTTTAGAAAACCATTTTCCATTGCAATGTGTTTTCCCCTTCCCTCTCTCAGAGCTTCAAAGACTTCATATCCAATGAGTCATTGTGAACTTTCTAAAAGAAGTTGTAGAAACCATTATTTTGAAGAACCACCATAGGCACACAGGTGGCTAGATAGTCTCATACAGTTTGGAATCAGAACTTTATGACCAGCAGATACTAAAAGTCTGTTTCCCAAGAGCATAACACAAACATTTTAATTGCCACAGACAACAATATTATGTGAAAGCATAAGATTCTTGAGGTAGTTTCCAGAGGTGACAAGCTAACAACTCAACACACTGAATGCATGTGGTGATATTTCTATATAAATTAATGTGTCACCTGAAAATGGAAAATACCATGTGGTGAATCTGTCCTGTAAAACAGACTTTGAACAAGGTAGCTGAAGAAGTACAGCTTAAGTGTATTAGACTTTTTTCTTGGTTTTCAAAACTGGCAGTTGTGTCAGGCCAGTGGCTGACAATAAGAAAACAACAATCAAGTGTGACAGACAGCAGATACAGCAAAGCTGAAGATTCATGCTGATAATGGCTTCCACAAGAAACCTCCCCAAACATCCATTTCCCTGGGCACAGCTGCAGTGTGATAAACACAGAGCATTTAAAAGCTACGTCTAAACTTTTGTCTTCCTTTGTAAACAGTACTCTCAGGAAACTACTGGGAAGCCACAGTCTGTTGTTATCATTCCTTCTCCAACTGTTAATAACTCCAAAAGAGAACATAGCCACTCTGCAAACTTGGTATAGGCATTCCACCTTCTCCGGGAAACTCTGGGAATTGTAGCTAGGTTCTAAAAGAGTTTCTTCACCACAACAAAATTTCCAGGTTTTAAAGTGTTGATTTAAATAAAAATTAAATGGGGAAAGATCTTGGTGTAGAAAGAAGCAAGGTAATTTCTTCATTTGGTATGAGATAGTCACCTTGTATATTACTAACTGAAAATTGTTACAAGGTTATGTCTGAATATTTTATGCCATGGAGAATTAACAATACTCAAACATATCTCATAACTGTTGATTTTATGAGCATATGAAAACTACCTTTGCCTGATTTGCTGGACATGTCTCCTGGTTCAGGCTTTTAGAAATTTGTAATTCAGAAAATTAAGCTACTAACAGGAGTTGTCTTGGTGGGCCCAGTAGTGATTCTTCTAGAATACCTAAACATCTTAGGATCAAAACAGCAGAGTGAGGGCATTTATTATTTAGTTTTGACAGCTAGAACTTTAAAATTTTCCAAATTTGGGATAAAGACTACTTCAAAAAGTTGGGCTTCTCCCCAAATACTGCAAAAAGTAAAAGAATAAAAGCAATACCCCCCCCCCATTACGAGGCACAAATGAGTTTTGCACAACCACACATAGCAAGGACTGGTATGAGAAAAAACAAGGTATGGGGGGGACAACTTGGCATAGGATTGTGGAAGCATACCTGGAGGAGGTTTACACACAAAATAACCTCTTAAAGAAAACACTTTTTACATGCTATGTGTGCTACACATGGATATGATACAAGAAAGGAATTGAATGGAGGGTCTTGTAAAAGTCATATATTGAAAAATCCTTAGGGTTGATTCATGCAATATTTTGGTGAGTGCATATTCTTTTTTAAAAAACACTGTATAATGTATCCTTGGAAGCATTCAAAATGCATGATCAGCCAGGATGTAATGATGAGCTGCAATCATTAACAGGTAACCTGTTAACAATCCATCCCATCTCATGGGGACTTTCTTCTGCTCTCAAGAGATGAAAAAAGTATCTCACTGTGAGTCACCATGTAACGTAACATGAACTGGCTATGATGTGATCACTATCATGGGGCAGTTGCTCCTTGTGCAGATTGACAGCACATGTGCATTAGAGAGAGTGCTTGCATGCGTGCTGGAGACACTAGACTGGAGTAACTATGACAGGATAGAGGAGATCCACTTGCCTCCCCGTGGAAATACAGGGTCCTTCAATAAATCTATGTGTACTGCGAACTTTGTGGCAAATGTGTACACAAGGTGAATGTACATTGTCTAGCTGCCATGACTTGCTAAAAAGTAGAGCCTTGGATCAGTTCCTCTTGCCCTCGCTGCTTGCTTCTTGACTAGAACACTGAACCAAGCAGCTTTACAGCTGCATAGTAGCTGTGGTAGATAAATTTTGTATCTTTATGTCTTGTGGATGCTTTTGCACCTGTGCTGTAGCTGAAATACACCTGCAACAAGCAGATGGTTGATTCAGGACATTAAAGTCCATAGATCACTCCACTTGTCCCCCGTTTCCCCCTGTGCATTAGGAAAGATAACTGAAATAATCCACATTGAACCTATTTCCTGTTATTGGCATAGCATTGTTTTATTATTTGTATAATCAAAATGTTAAAAGCCATTTACTTTAGTGACACAGGTGGAATAAACTGCAACTTCCTTTGTTAACATTTAAACACTTGTTGGAAAGTCGCAGTAGTGGCGATGGGGAAAGTTAATGGCACTATGGTTGACATGTTTGAGCTGTTTGAAAATGGGCTGAAATGTCCATTGAACATTCAGTTCAGTGGTTATGACATACAGTCCTGACACATGATGAACCAGAGGGTGCCTAAGCACCTCTAACTGAATGCTGAATACATTCTATGGCAATCACAGACCTTTTTGGAAGTTAAACCAAAGGAAATTATATAACAAACCTGATTTTCATTATTTCCCCAGAACAAAGCTCCATATACTCACCAACCTACCCATAAAAATTTCTGTTCCCAAAGCTCAGACATTAGAACTGCTCAAATTGAATTGAAACAAACTGAAAGATGTAAAACATTTACAAGTTGTTTTATGGGAATAGCTCATATCCCTGTGCATATCAGCAGAAAAGGCTTCGGTATTTTAAAAATAAGAGCTTAATTAAGTACACCTGGTTCTTTTTGCAACCTGTATGGAGCAAATGTTTTTCGGATTAAAACCATGAACTTTAAAGTAATTCCAAGATTATACCTCCCTCATGCAGCTCATTAAAACAACAGCAAGCGTACAATATTCTTGCCATGTTTATCGTGCAAAGGTATGATTCGCTCGTGACCGCTTTAACTGCAGTTATGTAAAAGAACTCTAGCAGTTCATAACAATGGGCTACTGGCAACATGGAAACTTCAGTCAAAATCCAAAACTCTATGGGGCTATACAATCAGAAGAAGCCCCATCTTTGCCGAGGGAACCCGTCATCTAAGCAGAGCTATCCTTGACATTAAAACATATGAAGATGTCTCGCAACTAGGTCCACCTAGTTCAGTAGTGTTGAGTAGTCTGACTGGCAATGGTTTCCCAGGGTCTCAGGCAGAGAAAGGTCTTTCCCAGCACCTGCTGTCTCTGAACTGGACATACCCAAGACTGAACCCGGACCCTTCTGCATACAAAAATTCATGCTCTACTTGTGAGACTCCCAAGGAGCACATGAAACTCCTTTATAATGAATCAGATTCTTGGTATGTCTAGCCTACTGCTGTTGACTTGGACTGGCAGCAGCACTAGAAGGTCTCAGCATTCCTTACGGAGATCATTTGAACCGGAAATAACAAGGACGGACTCTAAAACCTGCTGTGCAAGACATGTTGACTGTCTCGCTGAGTTATGGCCACTCCTCCAAACAAACAGAGAAGTCTTCGCTTGTGCAATAAAAACTCTGAGTACCCACCAGATCTTGTGGAGTAGATTTCCCTGAATATAAACCACCTAGAATAGAAATAATAACCTTAGGATCTTACACCGATTTCAGTCCTCTGAATCTCCCATTAGCCCTCAAAGCAGAGACTGTGCAAGACATTCCTGCCTGAAGCCAATAATTCAAATGGCACCTTCCCCAGTGGGAATAAAAAAGCACCAATGATCAATTTAATGATTCAAACATTTACGGACAAACCCCCCACCCATTTGTACCTGAGAAAAAGTCACCCTGCCTAATACATAGGCCAGCCCTGCCTCCAAGATGGTTTTAATAAGAAATCCTTACTGGCAGGGGAGAGGGCACAGTTTAGTGGTACAGTGTGTGCTTGGTAAGCAGAAAATTTCTAGAATCACCGGCTTAAAGGATGCTGGACAGTAGGTGCTACAGAAGACCCTTTTCTGCCTGGGATGCTGGAAGGCTGCTGCCAGTCGGTGCAGACAATAATGACCAGTGTTCAGACTTAGTATAAAATAACTCCATATATTTGCAAAGAGGAAATGAAAATGTTAAAGGACAGCATTTTGGGCAATCTGATCTTTGATGATTGATGAGTTTTCAGGTCTCTGAATATCAAATGACTCGGTAAGAGTGGCTGTCTGCATTTTTATGAGTCAGAACTGCTCACTGGCTGTCAGTAAATACCAGCAGTTATCCAACAACCAATTGGCTGGGTTCAGATAACGGTGCTGCTGGTGAGGGGGATGCTTTGACCACTTTCTCACAAGTGAAAGTCACACCTGTTGTAGCTTTTGCTCAGCCTGCTTTTAACTACACGCTTCATTACGTATTAATTTTGACTCCAATAAGTTTCTTTTCTCAAAAATAATTGCCAACTAATCAGCATTTGGCAAAACAAACTGTAGCAGGGTAGCTGCCTGTGATGACAGATCAGCAGGGTACTCTCATATTTCTGGTCTTTGTATGTGCTGGTACAGCAAGGCTTAAGTGAGTATACATTGAAGAACTCAATGAAAATAAGACACACGTTTTCATGCATTTCCCCTTTTATCTGCAGATATGGTTAATGTCATAGGTCAACATTGCCACAGTATAAATTCTATAGTGTATGCATAGCAAGGAGATCATATCTGAAGCTGATTTTCTGTATATAGAATAAAAGGGGGGGATGGTGAGTATTTTAATTTGTATATCTTTTGATCTTCATTACTGTTGTGTATGTCGTGTAATGTAATGAATGTATGAGCTTGAGTCTAGAAGGGTATTGTAAATAGACCTATCAGAAGAAAGGAAGTTCTGGAGGGAAGAGAAATGACTGGTCTTTATGTATTTCATTTGATTGGACCTTAGCTGACATGTGGGCGTGGCTTGCCAAGCCCAGACAGTTTAAAAAGGAGCCTGTTGCTCCATTGATTTGTCTCGTTCTGGTTCTTCTGACTTCGAGTTCAATAAAGCTGTTAATCACTGTTCACCTGCTGCCTGAGTCTTGTATCTAACAATTACTATTAAGAGACCTTTGTTAGACTTCATTTATGTGCTGTACGGCTATTAGTCGCCTAACGTGAGCGGCCAATGCTCCCTCTAACCTGTGGAGTCTTATGAGCAAAAATTCTACTTTGTGAGCTACTGGCATTAAAGTTGTGAATGAGCGATTTGGCTACTGCATAAATTAGTTTGCTCTGGAGCCATCCTTCCTGAGCGAAGACAAAAATGTGTGAGCCGGAGGCTAAAAAACTGTGAGCTAGCTCACACTAACTCAGCTTAGAGGGAACACTGGCAGAGCCCTAATGGAAATTAATAAACCGAAGGAAGGGGGGGGAGTTTTATGTCCCTTAAAAATCTGAGGATGCACCAGAAATTATTATGCAGATTATTAAATGGAAGCATCAAAGAATCATGAAGGACACTGTTTCTTTAAAGTAACTCTTTATGGATTCAATGTTCTGAAAGCTCTTGGGGGAGGTATTTGTCTGCATTTTGTTGAAGCTCCTTTTATCTCTCAACTTCTCCTGTTTTGTAGGTATCAGGTGAACTGTTCTGATCATTGGTGGTGCTTGCCCCACCCTATGCAAGACAGGCAGAGGGGACCACAAATGAAACAACTGTCTGGAAACAGACCAACCATCAAGTGGTAGTCAGGGAAGCACCCTAAAGAGATAACCTGGGGACTGCAGTCTGTGACAGGCTGCCAATGTGGTTTAATGGTTATAGTGCTGGACAAGGAGACTTGGGTTTAAATTCCCCCTCTGTTAAGGAAACTTGCTGGGTGACCTTGGGCCAGTCACAAACTCTCAACCTAACCTACCTCACAGGGTTGCTGTGAAAATAAAATGGATGAGAGGAAAACAATATAAGCCACTTTGAGTCCCCATTGAGGAAGAAGAAGAAGAGATTGGATTTATACCCCGCCCTTCACTACCCAAAAGTGTCTCAGAGTGGCTTACAACCTCCTTTCCCTTCCCTTCCCCACAACAGACACCCTGTGAGGTGGGTGGGGCTGAGAGAGCTCTTGACAGAAACTGCTCTTTTTCAAGAACAACTCTTATCAGAACTACGGCTTCCCCAAGGTCATCCAGCCAGGTGCAAGTGGAGGAGTGGAGAATCAAACCCAGTTCTCCCAGATTAGAGTCCGTGCACTTAACCACTACACCAAACTGGCTCTTACTGGAGAAAGGCAAGGTATAAATGAAGTAAATAAATACATATTTGAGGGATTCAGCAGATTTTGGAGCTATATACACAGAATTGGTCTGATTCTCTGGGATCACCTGATTGCCTGGATCAGAACAATGTTTGCTTGTCATTATAAAGTCCTGGCTTGAACTGTCAACAATTACCTCCTCCAGCTAGTGGTACTAATGGCACAGACAGTATCCATGTCTGACAGACAGAGAGCTAGGCAGACAGCTCTTGGTTGGATATATATATATATAAAGCTTCTATCACTTTCCAATCATCAGTGCCCTATATAAGTCCTGTAATGGATTCTGGAGTCCATAGTATTCCTTAGCTGAGCAACAGTCTCACAAAACTATTGTAATGCACTGAATAAATAAAAGACTTGAGGAAGCCCTGAATAGAATGATAGAACTATTTTGGTACTCACAGTGTGTCAGTGTGTTGCTAAAAATGAAATACCCTGCTGGAAACGAATCCAAACCACACTGCTCTATTCAGTCACTTTGTATGGCTTTGTGGTCAGAGACTAGACATATACTGAATTACATATGTATCTGGCCAAGCGGTTCCTTATTAAAATGTCTCATTTGTGTGCTGTCATTCATTTCACTGAATGCCTGAGACAGTGAAGTTCCTTATTAAAATGTCTCATTTGTGTGCTGTCATTCATTTCACTGAATGCCTGAGACAGAAACCCATTAGCAGATTACCAAATACCCGGTCTCTTAGCCCCTGCCTTTGGAATCTGTAAATGGGCAGATGCATTTGTCTCTGTGGGCAAATCCACCATTAGTTGCCAGTCCAGATCCTGCTGGTCACCCTAAACCCATTAGCAGATCACCAAATACCTGGTCTCTTAGCCCCTGCCTTTGGAATCTGTAAATGGGCAGATGCATTTGTCTCTGTGGGCAAATCCACCGTTAGTTGCCATTAGTGAAGCAGCTTCCATTGAGGCCATCCATGTTGCTTGATCATTTAACACTGCTGTCTTCCACAAGAAGTACTTCCTGTGTGAAGAATAGGTGCAAAGGTTCAGGGGACATTCCACAAAGGATATTCTTACCTATGCCCTACTTAAACTACAGGGAGCTGCAAAAGAATGTGACTACTCTCCCATTCATTTCAATGGAGCTTGCTCAGGAGCACTTGTGATGTAAGTCTCTGCAATGTGGAAAAGTATGGATTATGAGAGAAGTATAATACTGGAAGGAAATGGGACACAATGGCCGAGTTCAGACTGGCAATTTGAAGCGCTAGGGAGTCGTGGCAAAGAAAACCCGGAACAGACGTGGAATGGCTTGGCTGCGGTATTCCTGTCCACACTGCAGCAAATGAAGCGGGACGATACCGTGGAGGAAGCACAAGGGAGCGTTCACACTGTTGGGCCGCCCTGGGGGGGGGGCTGTTAGTGCCTGTTTCCGCGCTGGGCTGCATGTGCATGGGTGCAGGGGTGCAGTGGTGCAGCGGCAAATAGGGCAGGATTGTGCAGGCGCCAATGGCGCCTGCCTGCAGAAACAGCTGGTGCCTATTATCAATGACTGCAGGTTGTTCCTGCCTTAGCAGCGCTTGCATTCACACTCAGGAAACCGGAATCCACCCGCTCTACACACGGTTTGCTACCACTTTCAGCTGGTATCTTTTAAACTCGGAAGGGAAGCGGCACAAGATGGCTTGAGTATGGCTGGGGGACGCCTGAAAGATGTGCCTGTGTGAACCCGCCCCTTTAATCTGCCACTGAAACGCTCCTGAAACGTTTGGCTGCCGGGACAAACTGCCAGTCTGAATGCGGCCAATGAATAGGAAACTATTGCATAACACTAGAGCTAAAGGGCATCCACTAGCTTTGAATCTGAATGGAAAGCAGTAAGGTTTGGACCCAGTGGAGAGGGCATGGCAAGATGTTTGACCCCTCAGGGGGTGGAGGCCATTGTGGTAGGGTTGCCAGACCCCTTTGAGATGCCAGAAGGGGGATGGGGGGACACTCCAGGAGTCAGAGGCATCACCCCCGATGTGTTGACGTCACCAGAAGTGACGTAGGCACATCAAGGTGGCACTCTGGTTTTGGGGGGAAATTCTATAGTAAAATTGCCCTCACACCATAGAATTTTGCCCCAAAACCAGAGCATTGCCCCCCCCACATAACTTCCAGTTGAAGTAAGCACGTTATTCCACATTGCTGTTGGGGGGGGGGTTCCTCCAACTGGCTGGTGGTGGGCAGGAGCCCACAAAAACAGGGGATCCCCCACCCCCAACTGGGGACTCTGGCAACCCTACATTGTTGGCCATTGTGGGCACCCAAGGAACCCCAAAACTTCAATCTGGTATTTAGGATGAAAGTTTACTTGAAAAGTCCGTTTGCATGGGGAGGAGGGGCTGTATGGAGATGGAGGTGGCCACTGTGTGTATGTGATATAGTGCAAGGGAAGCCCGAGTATAACAGCCCAGAATAAATATCAAGAATCATTCCTCTATAAGGTCAATAAACACTTGCAAGGCAAAGACTGCTCATTCCCAACTCCTTTTGTTTCACAATGCAGGAAGGGTTTCTCGAACTTGCTCAATCATAGAGATACAATGGCAGGATTAATCACAGAAATAGGTCTCTTTCTGGCCTATCTGGTTGTTGCTCACATTCACAGAGAAACTTTCTCCATCTGCGGTCGCATCTTCTGCTGTGTCTTGATCTTCCCTCCTGTTACTTTACTGGTCCTTCTCCTTTGCCGCCATCATGAAGATATGTACTTGAGGTCTCTTGTGTTGTTAGCTGAGAAAATCAAGAAGAGAGCGGCAGAAATATACTCAAGTTCTGGACACTGGACACCAGATACCCAGATACTTTGCTCTCTACTGAGACACTAACTTTTTAATGCCCGCCAGAGCACATGAGAGTAATCCAGTAACACCAGTGAAATTAATTCCCAGTTCCTCTGAGCTCTGAGTCAAGAGTGCAGAGGCACAGGGTATAACTCTGCCATTATTGAAGCTGAGAGGATCTCTAACATCACCGGAGCCAGAGTTTCACCAGCAAGTTAAACCTAGCCCCAGTCTTATTCTGAAGGCTTTCTCAGGATTTGATAGTTTGTGTGTGCTGCTGTTCTGCTGAACTGTAGGCATTTGGTCTTGAAGTTTGGGGTTCAGGTGTTGTGTCCTCTCTTATCTTGTATTTTTGTGATGCTGAAATCTTTGAATGGTTTCCCTATCGTGGAGCAATGGAGAATGGAGCAATTGCACACAGAGGCAGGAAAAGGCACAAATGAGGTTATCGAGTGCAAAATCTTGATAATTGCAACTTCCCCTTCAAAGGCAAGTTTCTAGCTAACAAGGCTGCAAATATATGCTGATAATGTGTGGGCATTGCCTGCTGATCTGTCAGAAACCTGCACGGTAACAGAAGTAAGTTTTCTAGTGGTAAGAATCAGGGCTTCACAGAAGGCTTCTCATTTTTTTATATAAAAAGGAGAAGGAGGTCATTGCAAAAGCAAGAGCTGGTTCGACTTGGTCTGTTTTCAGTACCTTTTCTTGCTGCTGTGCAATGAACATTGTGTTGGGTATTCAGCTTCACTTTGGCCAGATAGGTTACATGGCATGGCTCCCAATTTCCTGATTACATGAAATGTTTGACCTTATTTGATATACACACTCTAATACACACATTTAGAATTCAGTTTCTGTGAAAACGGGAAGATGAAATTGAATGAAACAATTTCCTGGAAAGAAAATGAGATGCATGAGTGCAGAAAGACAGAAGAAAAAAAGGCTTCAGAGAAGCAATTAATCAAGTGATTATTCCCATCTACAGAGTACATGTGGCATGCTTTTCTCTTCTTCAGAAAGCAATGGTTTAAATAACACTTTGACTTTGCAAGAAGAATACTATGAACAGTGCCTGGCAGGGCATTGTTTGTAGAAAAAGCCCAGCAGGAACTCATTAGCATAACAGGCCACACCCAACAGCAGAAACTCATTAGCATATTAGGCCACACCCTGACAGCACTGCTCATTAGCATATTAGGCTGCACCCACATGTTACCAGAAGTGTGGTCATCCAGCCACACCCACCTTTCCCTTCTTATTCTGTTTATCTTGTTTGTTGTCAAAACCCAGAGCTTTTTTTGTAGCAGGAACTTCTTTGCATGTTAGGCCACACACCCCTAATGTAGCCAATCCTAATGAGTTTCTGCTGTTGGGTGTGGCCTATTATGTTAATGAGCTCCTGCTGGGCGTGGCCAACTCAGGAGCCAGCCTGAGCTCCGTTCCTGTGCATACGTGCCCAAAAATAGCCCTGGTGCCTAGTGTGTGTGTCAACTAGAATGTAGATACTAAAATGGGAGTGGCTGTATATACCTTGTGATGCATGTTTTATGGGGGAAATTAATCTGATAATAGGAAGAAATAGAAAAACACCAGCCTTTATGTTGATGACTGGGAAATATTGTTTAAATGAAAGCCCCACAAGAATACTTCTGTCTTCTTCTCAGTGGTTGTTGGAAAATGTGGCAATAGAATCCAAATCTTCTGAAAACCCTTAACGGGAAATATGGACCATTTTGCCAAAGTTAATGAGCTGGGTAAAAGGTGGGGTTTGCATTTTGAAAACCTATAGCTACTGTCATCCAGAACAAGTCCATTTGTTGGGCTCAAGCAAATTTTTGCTAAATTGGTCCTAGAGGATACATCTACTTAAACTAATGCTTCATCCCACATTGGGATCGTTCCAGATAGGTTACTGTCTTTCCTGGAATCAAAGCAATAAACTCCTTGGATTTTGAGCTGAGACGAGATGGTTTTTCTTTATGGAAACAAATAGGCAAGGTGAAGATGACCATTTGCCCACCTGCCAGGAAGGAGCAAGATAGATTGCTGTCTGTATATCCTGAGTTAGGATGTTCCTATGTGTTAGCAGCTCCGGCCTGCTGTATCAATTGGCAAGCTGACACACCCACTCAACAACAGACAAAGAAGAGCTTGAGACAGTTGGGTTAAGTCTAGAAGCTTCTACGACTAAGCAGATATATCTAATGCCCCATTTGATCTTGACACAGCAGATTGGCATGCTTCTTTGCAAAGCATTCCTGTTCATTGGATATATGGACAGCTGTTGCACAAAGACCAGCACTGAAATGAGCTAGTTGTGGAAATCTAACCCCCCCACACACACACTTTCCTTGTCTGTTATCTATGAAGTGGTTGAAGTATCTGTGTGTGAGTGGGGGAGCTGTCTACTTGCTCCCCTCCCTCTTATTGTATGGGGTAAAGTCTCTGCCACCACTGGAACTTTCTGTCTTTCCCTTGCTATCAGCAGTTTGAAACACTGGTGGCTATGTGTTCCAGCATGAAATACCTTTGAAGGGACTCTGTTCTTTGCATGGTCTGGATACGAATTGCACAGAGATCCACAGAAACCAAGGTCTTCTTGTTCACTTCAGTGGCTGGAACGATTCTACAAGTACTACATGGATGTGTATGCAGATAGCCCTAACAAAGGAGCAAATTAGGAAGTATTTGCTCATGCAGAGCTTAGTGTCTACATCAGAACCTCACAGCTGGATCCCAGGGATGGTCTTTAACATTACTGAAGTTTATGTTCAGGCTGTTGCACTGTTTGATCTAATGCTATTTTCACTGACAGTGCTGTGAACGACACCTTTGAGGGACACCAAATAGGTGAATGATATACTTTATTGAACCACCATATGCTTGTTTTTGAAGCCCAGGTGCTACTTCACAAATATGACAAGCCTGTTTCATGCCCAGGGTGAAAGCTCACTAACATATTGTCATTCCAGGGAACCAAGATGACAATAATTCTGCGCCAGGCCTGCAAACTCCATTTTGTGCTGAATATCCATTTTTGCATTTTCCCCCCCACATGGCTTGAGCTCACTGATTTCAAGCAACCTTCCATTTCAAAGATGTGAATGTAGGTAACTAGGAGACATGCATAAATATAATTAAATGCTTGTAGTAATATTAGAACTGACCTCAGCCAATTAAAAATATTAACTGATAAATACTCTGGTGTCAAAACCCTCAGTTCATTTACATCACTCTGGTTCATATAATCAGGATTAATTTAGATTTCCTAACAAGCAAAAGAAATCCAAGCTAATTTTTTCCCCTTGACCTTTTCTTTTCAGAAAATAAGGCTGGGACCAGATAACATTAATCAAACAGATGGTACAAAGATAGTGAGAAAAAGTTTATTAGTTTGTCTATTTTTTTAAAAAAAAGAGACAGATAAATTCTGATCGTCTACTTACGCATAGGTTAAATATCGCTCTTTTAATGGGGAAAGTGTTTAACTAATGAAGTCTTGGCTTTCTCATAGATGGCTAAAAATATAAAAAATCTCCTGCATCGCATCATAATAAGAAAAGACCCAGTTCTCAACAGCAGATCTCCTGCTGTACATGCATAAGGCACTTATTCAGCCCCTGATATCTCTTCCATTCAGTCCTCCACATGCCCACATCCAGTCCCCAAACTGCAGCTAACAAGCTAAGAAAGACCCCAGCTTCATTCCCCAGGGAAGAGCTGCCAATCAGACCAGACAATACTGGACTAAATTGATCATTTGGCCTTACTCAATACGGAGCACTTCTTTATTTTGTTAGAAGAAGAAGAAGAAGAAGAAGAGATTGGATTTATACCCCACCCTTCACTTGGAGTCTCAGAGCGGCTTACAAACTCCTTTCCCTTCCCCTCCCCACAACAGACACCCTGTGAGGTAGGTGGGGCTGCGAGAACTCTGACACAAACTGCTTTTTTTCAAGGACAGCTGTGCCAGAGCTTGTGACTGACCCAAGGTCACATCAGCAGGTGCCAGTGGAGGAGTGGGGAATCAAACCTGGTTCTCCCAGATTAGAGTCCGCGCACTTAACCACTACACCAAACTGGCTGATGAGAGTCTGATGATGCCCTCACTTTAATTTGTAATCCCAGCTTCAACTTCTTTTTCATATCAACTGTCTTATTAGACTTGTAGTTATACCTCCATGTAATTCATACCCCCCCCTCCCCCACAAGCCCTCTTTGGATTAAGTGGGAATCAGTCCCCATGTTGTTGTTGAATGATGAGAACCCAGCTTTGTGTCATTCTCTCTGCCCCTCCTCTTTGTCCTGCACTCAGACATTTAGTTCATATTTGCTTAGTTTTGAAACTAGTGTGCTGAGTTGGTGGTTGTGCTTCAGCAATGACTCCAAACAGGAACAGTCCAAGTTTGGGGGGGGTGAACAAAGAGTTTCCAAGGCTCCCCAATCCTTTACCAACCACCAGACCAGAGGTCATTTCAGGGGGATCGCAGGGGATCGCAGTTCCCCCGGGTGAGGTACGGGGGCGGGGCACATGATGAAGCCCCGCCCCCTGCTTCCGGCCGCCCTGCTTCCGGCCCTCATTCAGCCAGGAGGAGGCAGGAGGAGAGGGAGGGTAAGTTCCTCCGTGCCTCTCCCCACCCCTGCCTGCCTGGGGCCAGGGAGGGCCTTCGCGGGGCTTCCTTGCACTCCCGCCGGCCTTGCAGGTCCACCGCCGAGCCCCTCATGGGGCTCAGCAGTGGAGCTACAAGGCCAGCGGTGGCGGCCGGGACTGTTGGGGGCGGGGTGTGTGGCCTTATGACACACGTCCGGTGATGTCAGGGGGTGTGGCCTTATGACACACTTCCAGTGATGTCAGGGTGTGTGGCATATGCTAATGAGTTGTGCTAATGAGTCCCCCTAGCTCTTTTTCTACAAAACGACCCCTGCACCAGACCCCCTGTTTGTGCCTTCCTTACCTTCCTCCCACCCATCCACGTGCCTCCCACCTGCTTGTATGTTCTTCCCTCGTCTGTGCAAAATGCTCAAAAGCCTTCCCATTGCCCTTGCTCTCGACTGCCTTCCACCCTTCCCCCCACTGGCACCAGGCAGTGCATGCAGCAGGAAGCACCGGGTAGTGGAGTGCTATGAAGTGAGTGTGCAAGGGACATCAGAAGCAGTGGTCCTGTGGAAACCTTGGGCCTTGGCAGCTGCCCAACCTCAAAGTATGCGGACACTTGCTCTGACTCCCTACCCCCTCTTCACACAATGGGCAAGGTAGATTGAGGAGGGAAGCTTAGAAGGCATTTTGTAAGAGAAAAACAGCAACGTCAGAGGGGATCTCTTTGTATCTGCCAGTTCTCCCCTTGCAAGTACTCCCCTTAGCTGCTGTTGTTGTTTTCTTCCACCAAGTTCCATGAAAGGCTGCAGAGGTCAGGGGAAATTTGCACGAGAGAATGGGAGGTGGGGATTAAGCACCTGCCTTCTTGTGTGCTCATAACAAATCATTCTTCCTTTGTAATTTTAACTGACGAACACTTAGGAAAGGGTTTTTTTAAAATATAAGGTGCAGTTCAGTCCATGAGGTATGTGCTTGCCCCTTCAGCTTTTGGGATGTTGCACACCACTGGAAATACAGGATGTATCTCCTGATGATCATTCAGCAACTGAGTAGCTGTGCAGCATTGACCCAAACAGCTCTGCTTACATCACCACCAGATAAGGATGTGAGGCTATGGCAATCTCACCCTCTTTCCTCCCTCAGGCAGAGGATTTTCTCTTTGTTTCTTCTTTCTTGCTTGCCAAGCAGCCCCTACATCTATTTTCTTCTTATTTGTCAGTCTATGGCTGTCCCACCCTGTCACACTATTATATATTTTGATGCTGGCCCAGCCCAGGAACTTGAGGGAAGAGACAAAATCACCTGCTAATATTCTACTTTTGTATTGGCACACAAGAGGCTTTTGAAAGTTCAAAAATAAACAAAATATTTTATTTAACTTGGAGGGGGAAAGGTCAGATGGAATCAGGTAGGATGTATGAGGTGAACCAATAATAAAACTAAGGCAACTTTGTAATCACACTAAATCCAGATAATATGTTCCAACAAGTAAGTTATTCTGCTTTCCCACAAGGTCTTTGAAACTTTGAGGAGAGAGGCTTTCTTTTCAGTTTCTGATTTAACTCACAAGTATATGTTTCTGAGTTTTACTGAGAATTCCAGTTTAGAAGCTGAAATGTACAACAAAGTTCCCAAAAGCCACTCTACACAGACCGGAGATCACTCCTTTTTTAAGAGTTATCTCCCTTTTCACTGGGCAGGGATTACTTCTCTTAACTATAAGCTCTGTCACTTTTCGGCTTGAATGGGGATCTTCTGCGACGCTCTCACTCCTCTTTGCCTCCTTCCCAATTCTCAGTCAGTGCTAAACTGACTCTTCTTCAACTGTCAGTTCCCAACTGTCATTTCTTAACTGACACTCTCAACAGAATTTCATTTGAACAGCCTGTCACTCAAAAGTTCTCAGACTCTGTGAGGCATTAACCCTTAATAGTCGATCACTGAGGTTCTCCTCTCCTATTGTTAGTTAGTAGTAGCCACTAAACTCTGGTCGTGGTGGAGAGTGCCATTAAGTCACAGCTGACGTATGGTGTCCCCATAAGGTTTTCAAGGCAAGAGAAGCTCAGAGGTGGTTTGCCATTGCCTGCCTCTATGTAGCAACCCCGGACTTCCTTGGTGGTCTCTCATCCAAGTACTAACCAGGGCAGACCCTGCTTAGCTTCCAAGATTGGATGAGATTGGACTAACTTGGGCCATTGGGGTCAGGGTTGTCACTAATTTCTACCCCACCACTAAAACCTCAGTTTTATAAAATCAAGATGTGACCCCCTCCATTGGCTGGGCTTTTCCACATCCTTGCCCATCAGAACAGAGTTGTAGATTAGGAAGAAGTACCAAGTGTAACTTCCTCAGTTAATCTTTAAATCATTGTACCAAAAACATCTATGACCAATATTGTATCATCCATCTTTTCTCAATATACACTTAATTACAAAATCCCAATCTATCCCTATAAGTGAAGATGAATCCACCTTCCTGTCATTGTCCCCCAATCTGTTACCTGTAAATTCTCATCCTTTTTTACCTTCAGGGTGACACAGACAACCATTTCAATATAAGCAATTGTGTTAATACTGTGTTGATACTGCTGGTACTTTTTTGGCCACCAAATTCAAGCCTTCAGTTTGCTGCATGTCCTGAAGCCATAAACTACAAGTGGTTCTCACCAGCAGGAACTTATTAGCATAACAGGCCACACCCAACAGCAGAAACTCATTAGCATATTAGGTCACACCCCATGCTTTCCCTTGGCTTGCCCGGGCAACCCGTGGCTGTGGGGAACCCAGGCAACCCGGCCCTTGGACAGGCTGGGGAAGGCATGGGGAGGCATTTAAATGCCTCCCCGGTCCTTACAGGGCCCCCCGGCTCACCTTCCTCAGAGTCGCCG
>NW_015175398.1:633890-638478 GCF_001447785.1 Gekko japonicus | reverse complement strand
GGAGGCTGCGATGGGGGTGAGCGGCAGAGGCCAGGCTGAGAGCGGGCCGCGTGTTCCAGGGAGGGAGGGCAGGCTGCTGGCAGGGAGGCGGGATCTGGCGGGTTAATCTCCCCCTCCCCTCCCCTCCCTGCAAGCGGAATACGGACCCTGCCCAGAGTGGGCCCCACGAGACCCTCCCGGAGGCTCTTTCCTTTCCCTGTCTCATCGGCCCGGCTGCTCTCGGTGGAGGTGCAGGATACTCGTGTGATCGGCATCTCCCCCCTGACCACGGGACCTCGACTGGGACGTGTGATCGGGCGGCCGCGTGTTATTTTCCTCCGGGGCAAACAGCCATGCTCCCCCCCCGCGCGCATTTTCCGGCCTCTGTGACAGGCGCCAGTGAAATGTGTACAGAATACCCTCCATTGTCAGCACTGAAGAGATTTTCATGTAGACTTGGATCGTGCAGATCGTGGATCTGATGAGAGAAGCTATCTCAAGCAGCAGAATAGGAATTTGTTGCCCCCCTCCAGCTGCATCCCCAAATGATCCCCAAAATGCTGCTCTTGGGGAACCAAAGACACCCCCCCTAAACAGAATGGGGAGGATCTGGAGGTCTGTAGCAGGAACTAGATTCAGCAAAAATCTCTCACTTCCCTCAAAGATTCCCCACCCCCAACCCAGTCTTGTAGGGAACAGCAGTTTCCTGTCTTCAGGGTTTGTAGATGTTAATAAACAAATCATCATTGTACATGTATCTTCTCCCATGGGTTTATGGTACAGTTGCCAACTCTGGTTTTGGCAATTCCTAGAGACGGGGGACTGTAGAATTTGGGGAGGTGAGAGAGTTCGGCAGGGATGGGCTGCCATACCGTCCACCCTCCAAAGCTGCCATTTACTTCAGGGGAATTGATCTCTGTAGTTTGGATATCAGTTATAACACCAGAAGATCTCCAGGTTTGTAACCCTAGTTTATGGACAGTCAAGATACTGATGGACCATGCTGCATGTGTGTGATATGACCTTAGGCGCATGTGTGCCCAACACTTCGTATGGGCAGTAACATCTGAGTGAAAGCCACAAACTAACATACCCATTGCCCATGCCCATAAAAGCAGAAGGTGAATGAGATATATGGGGATGCATGTGCTTTCCAAGGATGCTCAAATGCCCATGAGTTTGGCTCCTGTGCTCTTTGCTAGTTGCAGTTAGGCAGCCAGTTTTTCTATGGACAGTTCATCTGTTGACCAGTTCATGGCTGTTCAGCGTACTCCTTCTGGAGTGTAGTACACTGCAGTCTGTTCTTGTGCATGCACATTCTCACACAGCATGATGGTTCACTCCCCCCCCCCTCCTCACTGTTCAATCATAAATAAATGCTATTTAAAAAAAAAAAAACGAAAAACAAAACCTACTACAGTGCAGTGTATGTCCAAGCAACCCTTAGCAACATTAATGGCTGCCTATCAGTTTGGATCAGCGTCATTTTCCTGCATGCACAATTTTTTAAAATCCCAACTGAAGCCTATTTGGAAAGCGTTTGAGTTGTTTTGTGCTGAAAACATACCGGTGGTCAGCTCACATCTGACTGATGCAGTTGAACACCATATGTCCAAATGCATTTGCCACAAGATGTGCAGCATCGCTAGTGTCATGCCCTGCTATATCTGGGCTTTTACTGGCCTGTTGATGTTTGAAGCAACCTTCCATTGTGTAACGTCTCATAAGCAATCACTGTAAATATGGACATGGCATTCTACATTCAATCACTCCCTATTGTTTATTTATTACTTTCTGCCTTTCTTCTGTCATGGGACTCAAGGCTCTGCTCATAGACTTCTTAGACCTCCCTTCGAGGCAGGTACAGACCACACCTATGCCTGCTTAGCTTCGGCAAAGTTAGTGCCTTCAGACTCTCCTTAGGCTGTAAAGATGCATTGATCCGAGCTCTGATCCTTTAAGCAGAAAGTTCAGAAGTGCCCAGATGTCAAGATGTAACTTGGAAGACCCTTGTACTGACATCTCACTTTAATTGGTGCTGATGGGGTTTCCCACACTGGCACTCCTAGACAGATCTGTAGAGTGGGGATGGTGACAGTGAGGTTTCAAGGAGGCATGAGCTGAGCTGGACTCCAGCTCTAGAACTTGTGTAGTAAAAGAAATAGTGGAGGTCTTTCAGCAAGTGCAGATCACCACTTACTCCCAAGTGAGTGGTCAAAATCACTCCTCTGGGAAGACTGGCTGCCAGCTCAGATGGAGCAGCTGCAATGAAAACCTCAACAAGATTTCCAGCTTTCCCTCGCCCTTTGGCACAAGTCCTGTGTCTCAAAGAGCCAGTTTGGTGTAGTGGTGAACTGGCACTCCTAGACAGATCTGTAGAGTGGGGACAGTGACAGTGAGGTTTCAAGGAGGCATGAGCTGAGCTGGACTCCAGCTCTAGAACTTATGTAGTAAAAGAAATAGTGGAGGTCTTTTCAGCAAGTGCAGATCACCACTTCCTCCCAAGTGAGTGGTCAAAATCACTCCTCTGGGAAGACTGGCTGCCAGCTCAGATGGAGCAGCTGTAATGAAAACCTCAACAAGATTTCCAGCTCTCCCTCACCCTTTGACACAAGTTCCTGTGTCTTTAACCAGCTGTACAGCAGGCAAAGCATTCTGCACCATTGCACCTCTATGCCAGACAAGACTGCGCCTGTTGAATTTCTTCCTGCTGTGCAGCTGATAAAAACAAGCGACCCCCCCCCCATGTCTTGTCTCCTAAAACTGGCACTTTCTTAAGCAGCAGTACCCACAAACTAAGCACTTCTTGGTGCAACTGGAGCATAGTACTCTCTGAGCATCTGTGTTCATGATTTAGCTATAAACAGGGCTCCTTTAAAAGAACTGTTTAAGGAGGAGGGAAAACTGAAAACTTTTGTTCTTGTTCTTCCTAAATCTAAGAATTAGATGATTTGATGAGGACTAGGGGAAATAATGAACAGAACCTTGTATCCAGGGGACTTTAGAATCCCCCCAGATTGTGTTCTGCCAGGATATAAATTACTTTCCTTCCCCAAATGGTAGTAGGCATTTGAAATCACTGCAAGGCCAGAATGGGTTTACCATGATTTCCAGTATGCTAACCCAAAACAGAAGCTAAAAGCACAACTTCAGGAGAAAAATCTCGGAAATCAAATTCAGGCCTTGATGGCAGGAGAGAAGCCCTCCCTCCAAAAACAGCTTCCAAATGCCTGTGGGGGAAAAGGGAAACCCTCGCCTGGTGTTTAGGGAGAAACCGAAAGAACTGAAGCTGAGAACATGGTAAACACGTGCAAGGGGCGGCAACCTCAGGCTGCTAGCTAATAAGAAAGAAGGTGGGGGGAGACCGAGAGGCATCATTCGCGTGTATGGGATTGTGATTCCTCGTAATCCAGGCAGTGGTGTCTCTATTAGAGGCAGGCAGGGTATCATATGACATACACGTCAAGAGTGTAGAGCGTAGCACTCGTGTGGATTCCCATCCACACTCCATTCACGGCGCTAGAGAGAGTTTGATCAAGCGTCGGCTAACCCTAGCGAGCTAGCATGAAATCTCTCGGTCCTCCTGACCAAGATCAAATGGAGCTACACAATCAGGGGATGCCATTATTACCTCGGCCATGCAATTTCCACTATCAATAATTTAATCTATTTGCGACATAAATAGAGGGAGTGTGGGGGGGGGGGAGAGGAGGATTTTGCAAGACCCGAGAAGGTGGCGGGGGGCTTTTCGTTGGAACCCCCCCTACCCCGAGCCAGGAGGACTTCGGAGGCCACTGGGGTGGGCGTTCCGTCCAGACCTCTCTCATGCGACGCGCTCGGGGCTGACTGTGGCCAGGAGGCGCTTCCCAAGGAGGCACTCGGTGAGTTTGGGGCTTTCGGGCGGTCTTGTTATGTCTGCTCGGCGAGGAAGTCCGCCGGCGGGCGGGACTGTGCGCGCTTGCCCGCTGCGTGTTCTCTTCGAAAGTGACTAGTTGAAACGTTATCCGGTCCCTTCATTAATAAGCAATGTTTGTTATTATCTTGATTGCATTCTTAATAGGCAGACTATGAAGAGGTCAGTGAGGGAGCTATATTTAAATGGATCTGGTTTGTTTAATGCACTAACAAGTAAACTAATATTCTGGAGCTTTTAAGAGATTTCTAGCGTTTCAGGGGCAGGCTCCGACGCTCGTCCCCGTCGCTCTGAAAAAGAAACTTTCGCCCCCGAGTGCATTCAGTCTCCTCGTTCCGGTTTCACCCTGCTCTGAAAAAGAAACTTTCGCCCCCGAGTGCTTTCAGTCTCCTCGTTCCGGTTTCATCCTCCCCCCCCCCCCCCCCAATCCTTTCTCTGAAAACGATCCTTTTTCGTCTGCGAAACAGGGATCTGCAATCCCTGCTTACTCCGGAGTAGTCGTATTGCATGCGCTTTCTTTTCTCTCCTGCGCTTGTTGGAGCCTTACCTCTCCCCTCCAATTGTAATGGAAACGGCGGGGGGGGGGGCGCTCTTTCTTCCCATATTGGAGCACTGTCCTTTGGAATGTCCACATGACATCATCCTCTAATCATCCACTTCCTACGTTTTCCCACTTTGCTGCCTCCCCCCACCCCC
>NW_015175398.1:631701-633560 GCF_001447785.1 Gekko japonicus | reverse complement strand
CCCACCCGCCCCCCCCCCCCCCCCGACAGCCTTGCCGGACGAGCGGGGCGGGGGGGGCAGGGGAGTGGGACGGGGCCGAGGGCAGGGCTGGCAGGAGCCTGGCGCGACACCTTTCCTCGGAAGTAAGTCCCGCCACGGGATGCCGTGGGGCTTACTCCCCGGTAAGTGCGCCTGGGGTCGCAGCCCCGAGGGGGCGGGCAGCCAGGGGACTCTCGGTGTCGCGCCCGCTCCCGAATCTTTGCTTTGCTCCGGAGCAGGCGCCAGAGCCAGACACCTGCCCGCCTCCGGGGTCTGTGCGCTCCGCCTCCCGCCAGGTCCGCCGCCTCTGCCCTGCCTGTTGGTCTCCCGGCCAAGCCAGATTTCCCAGCCCGGGGTGGGGGTGGGGGGGCTTGTCGACCCCTCTCTCTGCCGGGGAAAACTCGCGGGCCGCTGCTAGGCGAAGTGGAGGCGCGGGTGGACGCCAAAGGATGCGGGCGGGCGGGCAGGGCTTCCCCCAGCGCGTCAGTCCGACGGCTGGCGTGGAAGGCAAAGAACCCGCCGGAGTTGACTTTTTCGCTGCCTTGTGGGTGGCTGTTTTAGGATGGGGCTTTCCCCCCCCCCTGTGCTTGGAAGGGGCAGGGAGGGGGCACCACTCGGCCCGCGCAACTGCAGGGTTTGGAGGAGAGGAGGCGGCCGTGTGTGGGATGGGACGGAGCGGCGGCCGTGTGCAAACGGTGATCACCCCCAACAAACAAGCGCCGAAAGCCTTCCTCTTGCGGTGCGTGGTGACGGCTCTGTGAAGCGTGGGGGGGTTTTTTGCGGGAAAGGGGGCCCTCTACAGGCCAAAACCGGATGCACAACGGCTAAAGGAGGGAGGCCCTGGCTTTCTTTCCTTCCCGGATGGTTATCCACAGGCGTCTGGGCAAGTTATGATCCATTTCAGGCCTGACACTTGCTCACGTGTTCAGATTGGTCCCCGATTCAACGGGGACTTCATTGTCCAATTTGTCCGTGTTTTTAAGCTTAGTTCAATGGGCTTATGGACTCTTCCACACTGAATATCAGTCGGGGTCCGGTAAAAACTTTCCGATGGCAGCAAAAACATGTTAGAAATAGAAGGGGGGGGGGAGAGAAAAACCGGACGCTATAGTTACCAATCCTTGCTGTACAAAACACAGTGGGTGTAGCAGTGGTGAAATTGGCCCCTGTTTATAAAACTCTCTTTGCATATTACTGCATAGTGCCATTTCTCATCTTTGTTTATCTAAATGCCTGCTGCTTCAAAAGGAGGTTTCAAAATATTTGCATGCTGAAAAGTCCAGATAAGCAAAGAGTACTATTTACAGAATGACTGAGGAGAGGTACATGGGGATATGGCCAAATACAGATCATCAGGAAATTATTTCGTCATGCAGCACACTAATAACTTACAAAACTCTACCACTAGATGTTCACTACTTAAACGAACAAAGTCTGAGTCCAGTGGCACCTTTAAGACCAACAAAGTGCACACGAAAAGCGGATACCTTGACTAAAACTTTATTAGTCTTCAAGGTGCCAGTGGACTCAAGCTTTGTTCTGCTGCTTCAGACCCACTTGAAACGACTTAAAAGAGTTTTGTTTTTTGAAAAAAGAAAACATTGGGACTTTATGGTCTATTGACGCACATTAGCTGTAAAAACAAAACTCTGAGCTCGATATCTCTGGAGAGCCACTAAGCAAATGATGTGGGCAAACAGCAGATTCCCTCACCTTCCTCTTTCTGGACTTCCAGAGACATAGGGGGTGTCCGGGGTCATTTCCTGCAGGAGCGCACAGGAGCGGAGCTCCGGCAGTAAAGAGCCCAGGGGGCGGGCACATGCAACAAACCCCGCCCCCTG
>NW_015175398.1:607642-631579 GCF_001447785.1 Gekko japonicus | reverse complement strand
CCCACCCGCCCCCCCCCCCCCCCCGACAGCCTTGCCGGACGAGCGGGGCGGGGGGGGCAGGGGAGTGGGACGGGGCCGAGGGCAGGGCTGGCAGGAGCCTGGCGCGACACCTTTCCTCGGAAGTAAGTCCCGCCACGGGATGCCGTGGGGCTTACTCCCCGGTAAGTGCGCCTGGGGTCGCAGCCCCGAGGGGGCGGGCAGCCAGGGGACTCTCGGTGTCGCGCCCGCTCCCGAATCTTTGCTTTGCTCCGGAGCAGGCGCCAGAGCCAGACACCTGCCCGCCTCCGGGGTCTGTGCGCTCCGCCTCCCGCCAGGTCCGCCGCCTCTGCCCTGCCTGTTGGTCTCCCGGCCAAGCCAGATTTCCCAGCCCGGGGTGGGGGTGGGGGGGCTTGTCGACCCCTCTCTCTGCCGGGGAAAACTCGCGGGCCGCTGCTAGGCGAAGTGGAGGCGCGGGTGGACGCCAAAGGATGCGGGCGGGCGGGCAGGGCTTCCCCCAGCGCGTCAGTCCGACGGCTGGCGTGGAAGGCAAAGAACCCGCCGGAGTTGACTTTTTCGCTGCCTTGTGGGTGGCTGTTTTAGGATGGGGCTTTCCCCCCCCCCTGTGCTTGGAAGGGGCAGGGAGGGGGCACCACTCGGCCCGCGCAACTGCAGGGTTTGGAGGAGAGGAGGCGGCCGTGTGTGGGATGGGACGGAGCGGCGGCCGTGTGCAAACGGTGATCACCCCCAACAAACAAGCGCCGAAAGCCTTCCTCTTGCGGTGCGTGGTGACGGCTCTGTGAAGCGTGGGGGGTTTTTTTGCGGGAAAGGGGGCCCTCTACAGGCCAAAACCGGATGCACAACGGCTAAAGGCCGGGTTAGAGGGAGGCCCTGGCTTTCTTTCCTTCCCGGCTGGTTCTCCACAGGCGTCTGGGCAAGTTATGATCCATTTCAGGCCTGACACTTGCTCGCGCGTTCAGATGGGTCCCCGATTCAATAATAGCTAATTAATTGTCCAATTTGTCCGTGTTTTTAATGGGCTTATGGACTCTTCTTCCACACTGACTATCAGTCGTTGTAAACGGTGATCACCCCCAACAAACAAGCGCCGAAAGCCTTCCTCTTGCGGTGCGTGGTGACGGCTCTGTGAAGCGTGGGGGGTTTTTTTGCGGGAAAGGGGGCCCTCTACAGGCCAAAACCGGATGCACAACGGCTAAAGGCCGGGTTAGAGGGAGGCCCTGGCTTTCTTTCCTTCCCGGCTGGTTCTCCACAGGCGTCTGGGCAAGTTATGATCCATTTCAGGCCTGACACTTGCTCGCGCGTTCAGATGGGTCCCCGATTCAATAATAGCTAATTAATTGTCCAATTTGTCCGTGTTTTTAATGGGCTTATGGACTCTTCTTCCACACTGACTATCAGTCGTTGTCCCGTAAAAACTTTCCGATGGCGTGGCACCTTTAAGACCAACAAAGTGCACACGAAAAGCGGATACCTTGACTAAAACTTTATTAGTCTTCAAGGTGCCAGTGGACTCAAACTTTGTTCTGCTGCTTCAGACCCACTTGAAACGACTTAAAAGAGTTTGTTTTTTTTTAAAAAGAAAACATTGGGACTTTATGGTCTATTGACGCACATTAGCTGTAAAAACAAAACTCTGAGCTCGATATCTCTGGAGAGCCACTAAGCAAATGATGTGGGCAAACAGCAGATTCCCTCACCTTCCTCTTTCTGGACTTCCAGAGACATAGGGGGTGTCAGGGGTCATTTCCTGCAGGAGCGCACAGGAGCGGAGCTCCGGCAGTAAAGAGCCCAGGGGGCGGGCACATGCAACAAACCCCGCCCCCTGCTCCCAGCAGCCCTCAGTCAGAGCAAGAAGCAGCCAGGTAAGCTGCAGAGCTCCCCCCGGTCCAAAACAGTCCAGTGGCACCTTTAAGACCAAATTTTATTCAGGTACAAGCTCTCCCTCCTCTGCAAGGACAGATCTGCACATCCCCCCCCCCAATAGCTGGCAATCCAAAACAGTCCAGTGGAGCTTGAGCGGTGGGTGTTGCCTTCTGACACACTTCCAGTGATGTCAGGGGATGTGGCACATGCAAACAAGTTATGCTAATTAGTTATGCTAATGAGCTCCTGCACCTCTTTTTCTACAAAATGACCCCTGGGGGGTGTCAATGTTGGGGGGGAAATGGACCAGACAGGCAAGACAATTCTTATCTTTTTTAAAAATTGGAGTTTAGTTCATGGTGCAAAAAGGCAACCGCATAGGTTCATGTGGGGCTGGTGGCTGCACTGTCCTACATTTTTTGGATTAGATTACTTTTTGTTGCTTCTAACACTGTGATTCAAACTAAGCTCTGCAGAACTGAAGTTATCCTTGTAATGCAGTAGAGTTTCCTGACCTGGGCAAATTCAAAGCTCTCTTAGCGGGAGGGAGAATGAGGATGTGTAGTAGCCACATGCAGAACAGTGTAGGTATGACAGGCTGCCAGAGGTTATAAATGGAATGTGTGAGTGAGTGAAACGGGAAGCAAGCCCTTGGCTGCAGCTCAGGGTTCTGCCTCTCCGCTAGCCAGCAAGGCTCAGTAAGTGAATGGAAAGATACACTTGTTGAAACATAACCTTTACTGGAATTTCAAACACGCCGGTTACCATAACTGGAATTCCTGGGCCATACAGCTATTTATCCATTTTGCCTACTTTAATAGACATGTATCTATGTGAACACCTACAGTAAATTATTAAGCTACTTATATGTGTGATCAATTTATGGAGGAAAAGAAAAAATAAAAGCAGCATTTCTACCCTGTGTATTCTTGCACTCAATATAATGATAAAAAGCCCTGCTTTTATTTTCATTGTCTTACTGTTGCTTTATTAGTGTCAACATATTTTTCGGGGGGGGGGGGGGCCTTACTAGAAAAAGACTGGCATCTCAGTTCTTAGCAAGATCCAAAGAGTTCCAGCACGTGCATAGATTGGTTCTGAGTGATCACCAGGACTTCTTAAATTTTCACATTCGGATGTGGCCCCTCGTGTGGCATTTGGTGCTATTTCAGAGGGTCCCTTGACTTTCCAGTGCAGCTTCTATGTGCTAGGGGCTCATGTATACTGGGAGCACATCATGTCAAGGATTGCCATGGGAACATTGGGCTGCAAATACCCAGGACACAGGCAGCGTTTGGATCCAATTTGTCATCTAGAAGTGAATCATTTAGCTGGAACTGGTTATCTATAAAACCAATGTGGTATAGTGGCTAGACGGTCAGATTGCAACCCTCGGATCCTTCCTCAGTCATGTAGGTTGCCAGGTAACCTTGGGCCAGAAACTGTCTCTTAGCCTAACCTACCTCACAGTATTGTTGTGAAAATAAAATGGAGTAGGGGGAACCATCTGTACTGCTCCAAGCTACTTGGAAGAAGGGGATGATTTAAAAAATGTAATAATAGTAAAGTAAAATGTAAAAATAGCCAAATGACCTGGACTCATTTGCTAGTGCAGCAACATGTGGGCTTGGATACACTGTCCCTTTGGATCCCACAGCTAGTAGAAGTCCCACCTGCATCTCAGACAGGGATAACAGCAACTTTAGGCTAGCAAGAACTACACCCTCCTCTTGCTCCACAATGCCCTAGTGTGACAGAAGCAAGAGATGGGTGGGAAGGACGTGGCACCGCAAGAGAGCCAGCTTTATGCATGACAACAGTAAGTGCGTGGAGACCAAGACTGCTTGGTCAAAGGTAATGCTGACCAAGAATGTGCCTTTTGCAATAATGTCTTAAGCCACAGATGTATATGACTTGGGCTGTGAATAAAGTTTTAAAGCACACTGCCCTGAAATAAAGTCAGTGCTTAAACATGTATCTAACTCCTTGTTCAAAGCACTTTAAATACAGTGCTGTTGTAATGATTACTAAAATAATTTACATTAGATTGATAGGTATGATTAACCTAACCTGCCTCGTTTTTTGTTCTGAACAACATGTTACATCTACCCCGTGATTGCCACAGGAACTTGCAGCAGGATGCAGGGGCCCAGTTCACCTATGCAGCTGCTCTCTGGGCAAATAATGCCCCCAGGGCCGTTTTGGGTCCCTTTTCCCCCACACCATGGTCCCAGTCTGAATTGGGCCCCTGTGGTCCTTCTACATTGAGTTCCCACAGGGAACTCACAACTAGTGTCCTGCTGTGGTGATCACATGGTAGGTGTAACATGTAGACACGCCCTAAATGACTTTATGGATGAGGTGAGATTTGATTTGGGGACCCCAATTCTAAGCACGTGTACTCATAAATAAGTCTGAGTTCAAAAGAGACTTGTTCCATGAACTACATTTCCTACTTGGACAGCTGTGTCACTTACTGAGAGCTGGCATCGTAGATCGTGATTGATTGCAATTCTACACGTGTTTACTATGTTTGAGTCCAGCGGTACCATTAAGACCAACAAAGTTTTATTCTGGGTGTAAGCTTTCATATGCATGCACACATCTTCAGAATAAAACTCTGTTGGTCTTAAAGGTGGCACTGGACTCTAAACTGTGTTCTGCTTTTTCAGACCAACACAGCTGCCTTCCTGAATATGCTTACTATGTCACTTCCAAGTTAGCATGTGTAGGATTGCGGCCAGTTCTTTGTGTATTATGCCCATTATCTTTGTCACACTAAAGTCAAAGGGACTTACTTCCTGTTAATAATTTTGTTTTGAATCATGGTACAAGTTACCAGTTCGAAAGCAAGAAATTGCAAGTAGATAAATAGGGACCACTTCGGTGGGAAGGTAACAGCGTTCTGTAGCGCCTTGGTGTTTAGTCATGCCAGCCACGGAAATGTCTTCAGACAGTGCTGGCTCTTCGGCTTTGGAACGGAGATGAGCACCGCAACCCTAGAGTCAGATTCGACTGGCTTTCAAGCAAGGGAACCTTTGCCTTTACCTTTTTACAAGTTACCAAAGTACAATGATTTTGAAAACATTATCTAGTGATTATTAAAGATAAAGGTAAAAGTTTCCCTTGCTCGAAAGCCAGTCGAATCTGACTCTAGGGGGTGGTGGTCATCTCCGTTTCCAAGCCAAAGAGCCAGTGCTGTCCAAAGACTTCTCCATGGTCATGTGGCCGGCATGACTAAACGCCAAGGCACACGGAACGCTGTTATCTTCCCACTGAAGTGGTACCTCTTTATCTACTTACAATTTCTTGCTTTCGAACTGCTAGGTTGGCAGGAGCTGGGGCCAGAGACGGGAGCTCACTCCGTCACGAGGCACTAGGGTCTTGAACTGCCGAACTACAGACCTTCCAGTCTGCAGGTCAACATCTTAACCTCTGAGCCACCGCAGCCCCGGATGTCAAAACTCTGAATGAAGTATTTGGCAGCTTAGTTCTGCACTATTGATTGCTCTGTTTCTTCCATTTTTTATAAGATTAAAAGAGCAATGTGTTACAACCATGTACAGTCTTTTTTCCCAGAATAGCCATTAGCATCTTGCCTTGAAACATTATTTTTTTCAAAAGTGCATTTTTTAGTTTGTTTGTTGTACACTTTTTTGAGGTTATTACCATTTTGAAATCAATAATCATTACTTATTTATGCTTCTAGTAACTGAGTTTTAATGTATGCAAAGAAGCTATCCTTATAGTATACAGCAAGTACCTGTGTTATCTTTAATTCATGGATTGATAAAAATACTTAGGAATGAAACTGATGTGATATTTATAAATGTACACATACACAGAGGCAATGCTTTGTGGCATGAGTAAAAAAAAGTTACGATTGCTCTCATATATTATCTAAATATATTGTCATTGTGTCTTCTTGCCAGCATGAATGAAATTTACAATTTGACCATTCAAGTGTATGTGTCATCTGTACTTAGTCTCGAAGCAATAATTTCTATTACAAGAAGCCTTGTTAATAAATGTAAATGTCACAGGAATTGCTTTGCCCAGGCACTCAAAAATATGATGATAGGAATTTGAAATGTTAAATGTAAATAATTAAATATTTCCATTCTTAAAGCCTACAGAACTAAAAAAGGCTCCCAAAAACTCAAAATATTTTTCCACCTTTGACTCTGTTCCTCTTTAGCATGAAATACATTTAATCCTGTAGTCTTGATGTTTATTCTCCAACCACTCCTTCCGGATACCTGCCTGGGAGCAAAAGTGGTATGGCACCAGGTGTGCTTGCAGTTAATGATTTGTTCCTAGAGACTAAGAAAGTTGTACCCTGTAGGTCCCATTAGACCATCATCTTTGAGTCGGTAGATCTTGAGATACATTAGCATGCCCTGGCAGATCTCCATGGAATCCCTGTTGAGTGGTTCATTTCAGTCTTGGCAAAGAGATCTCAGAGACTGGTAAATCATTGCTCATCATCAGTTTACTGAGGCCCTGCAAATGATGTCATTTTCTACTCCAACATGTTTATGAGTTCCATGGTGAGTTCATATACTGGTCTGCAGAGAGGTTTCCTTAATACCAATACTGAAGATTTGATACTCAGAAAATTCTATAGATTGAGAACAAGAAAGGAGTTGACTGCTCATGTTTTCCATCTCGGAGTGCTCCTGGAAATTCAAGCTGTGTTGGTAGCCAGGAACACTATTCATTACTTTCTCTAGCTGGAGTTCTGATATCAGATCAGGTTACCATTATTCATAGATTTGATTTTTAAAAATGCCTATTTGAAGATGGTGAAATTTGGATCCTTTTGAGGCATAAGAACATAAGAAAGCCTTGCTGGATAAAACCAGTGGTCTGTCTATTCCAGCATCTTTTCTCACACAGTGGCCAACCAGTTGCCCTGGATGACCAAACATGGCATAGAGGCCTAGGCATTTCCCTGCTGCCGCCTCCTGGCACTGATATTCAGAAATTTAATGCCTATGAATGTGGAGGTTTCCTTTAGTCACCGTGGCTAGTAGCCATGATGGACCTTTCCTCCATGAATTTATCTAATCCTCCTTTAAAGCCTTCTATGGCCTTAGAGCTGCGATGGCTCAAGTGGTTAAGACACCGAACTGCAGGCTGTGGAAGGTCGGTAGTTCAGCAGTTCAAGCCCCGACTGTGCCGCATGACGGAGTGAGCTCCCGTCTCTAGTTCCAGCTCCTGCCAACCTAGCAGTTCGAAAGCAAGAAATTGCAAGTAGATAAATAGGTACCACTTCAGTGGGAAGGTAACAGCGTTCTGTGCGCCTTGGTGTTTAGTCATGCCGGCCACATGACCACGGAAATGTCTTCGGACAGCACTGGCTCTTCGACTTTGAAACGGAGATAGGGCTTCCAAATCTCGCCAAATCGCAGTGGGGGATCCGCATGTCTTTGCAGAATCCATGCCACGGGGACAGCGAGACATGTTGCACCGCCGTCGCCAGGACATGATGCTACACGTCACTCTGGCAACGTCGCTCTGGCTACACGTCGCTCTGGCAATGCGTAGCATCATGTCCTGGCGACGGCGGGTGCAACGCATCTTTCCGTCCTTCTGCAAAGACACACGATCCCCCGCCGCGACTTGGCAACCCTAAACGGAGATGAGTACCGCAACCCTAGAGTCGGATTCTACCTGCTTTCGAGCAAGGGAACCTTTACCTTTACATATGGCCTTAGAAAGAGTATTAAAGATGCTATTCCATTAGCTTGAATTGTGCTGAAAATGATCACTGATGAATTTCCATTAGTGTAGTGAGACTTCCTCATTTCCCACTCCCTCTAATGCTCATGGGGAATGGGGTACCCACAAGACTGAAGGGGGAGCTGCAAAGCCATCATGGGGGAGGAGTCGGCAACCGCCCCTTCTAAGAACAGAAATGTTTGGTGGGATTCAATCCATTCACGTATGATAGAAAGTGTGTAGAACTTCTGAACTTCTATAGCTCCAATCTATTGAGAGCCAGTTTGGTGTAATGGTTAAGTGAGCGGACTCTAATCTGGGAGAACCGGGTTTGATTCCCCACTCCTCCACTTGCACCTGGCTGGATGACCTTGGGCAACCCGTAGTTCTGGCACAGCTGTCCTTGAAAAAGAGCAGTTTCTGTCAGAGCTCTCTCAGCCCCACCTACCTCACAGGGTGTCTGTTGTGGGGAGGGGAAGGGAAAGGAGTTTGTAAGCCGCTCTGAGACACCTTTGGGTAGTGAAGGGCGAGGTATAAATCCAATCTCCTCCTCCTCCTCCTCCTCCTCCTTCTCTAAATAGCTAATTATTTTAATATTCTTGCATTTATGAGTTGTATTGTAAGATGGTGGTGATGGATGAAAGAGACTGTACTTAGGATGCCATATACAAGAAAGTCAGTGTATACTAGATTAGTAAAGTGGAGGAAATCATGTTTGGACGTCTAGCAATGAGGTTATTTCCCACACCAGCATGCTGAGCATCACTGGCGTGGATAACTATCATGTCATTGGTTTCTCTCACATGAACTTTATTGCTCTGATATCTAATAGTATAGGATGAAACTACCCACAGAAGTGCAGCAGCAACACAGTTCCTGCGACATAAGAGCAAATCCTAATTTGCTTTCCCTTTCGTCTGTCATACCACAGCTACTACTGCTTTTGATTTACCTGTCAAGAAGCAACGTATAATTTTCTGTTCTGCCATTGACATTTTCAAATGTGGAAAGGATGGCTATTTGCACTTCTTTCCCCATAACCAGTTCCTCTGATGATGTTGGTGGGTCATGAAACAACCCATATTAATTTGAAGAGGAACACTTGAAGACTGGATGTTTGAGATCTTGTCCACTAAGCCCGTCAGTGAGCTTAAATTGAAATATGTAGGACTGCTCATCCACCCTATTCAAAGGAGGACAGAGCTCCTGTGATTTGGCTTGTTCGTGAGGAGGAAATGTTGTTGGTATGTACAACTTCTCATGTAGCATTTGGAAAGCTGCTCCTGATGAAATTTCCTCCTCTGAATAAACTACTGAGGGTCCAAGGCCTCCGTCACCCACCCCATTCATTGCTCACCTCTGCCCCTAAGCCTGGCTGTGCCTGGTGTTGTTTGTTTCTGCCTCTGATAAGGATGAGAGGCCTAAGAAGGAACAGGGAAAATAGGACTGTCTGTGTTCAAGCCAGTCTATCTCAATGCTCATGATAAAACCACTACTTAACTCCCAATATGAGGCAATTGAAAAAGAGCTGTTCGCAATTGTTTATTTAATGAAAAGAGATAAAAGGAGGGCCTTTCTTTGAGACTCAACAACACAGAACAATTTCCTTCTGTAGTACTGCCACTTAGTGTTCAACCTCACTGAATCACAGCTGGAAAACCCATTTTAAAAAATTGCACTCTCTGTGAGAGCCCCATTTTTCTTGTTGCAGGGAGGATGTCATCATTCGAAAGCTGTAAATTGTGGTTGGCATAACAAGCCAAAAGACTCAAATATTTTTATTCTCAGCCAAATTACTGAATTGAAGGGGAAAGGGTAGAGCACGAAAGACAGCAAAACCCTCTACTCATTTAAATGTGTGTATAATACCTGACTTACATTACTTGTATACAAAAATCTAGGGGTTGTGTGTGTGTGTGTGTGAGAGAGAGAGAGAGGCCATTTCCGCACTGTCATTTTTGTCCCTATTGCTTTGGGTTTTCCCCCCTTCCACTGGGGCTACTAGTTCTGAAATGGGCCAGGGGTGTGTATGTGTCTCTAATTAAGAGATCTGCCTTTATTGTTACAATACCCTGTTTCCACCCCACACACCAACATACTCCTGAGCAGGGGTCATTTCGTAGAAAAAGAGCTAGGGGAACTCATTAGCATATGCCACACCCCCTGACATCATAAGGCCCGGCAGTGGACCTGCAAGGCTGGCGGGAGTGCGAGGAAGCCCCGCCAAGGCCCTCCCTGGCCCCAGGCAGGCAGGAGTGGGGAGAGGTGGGGAGGAAGCAACTTACCCTCCCTCTTCTCCTGCCCCATCCTGGCTGAATGAGGGCCGGAAGCGGTGCGGCCGGAAGCAGGGGGTGGGGCTTCGTCGTGTGCCCCGCCCCCCGCACCTCACCTGGGGAAACTGCGATCCCCCCGAATCGACCTCTGCTCCTAAGAACTGTGACAAAATTACCCTTAAAGTCTTTCAGAAAAGAGATTAAAAGAATAAATCTGTCGACGCTCTCTTCCCATAATTGTCTACATACTTACCTCAGAGCTGAAACAGTACCAGTGACCTCAAGTTAGAGTAGGAGATGAAAATTGCACTCAAGTGGCAAAAATAAGGTCAAGCTATTTTCTTAGAAAAAGAGGTCAACAAGATGCTAGTGGAGCAGTGAGGAAAGGCTATCTTTAGCCCTGGCTGTAATGCTTCTTCTCATTTTAAGTGGCTACCTCTTTAATATCTACAGATGTTGTTTCCAGCCTTTGATTTACAACTACATTGAAAATATTGCTCTGTGTACTGTGGAGCATGACGGAGGCTCCTGTGTGAGAGGATATAGCCCTTTTAATAGGTTAATTACTAACCTGCATTGACTTGTTTTCACATAATTGTTATAAGCACTTAGTCCCATCCCCCACTGCAAAATCGTGGCTTAATAGCCCTCAGTTATCTCTCAGAGAAGTTTAGATGTTGGCATGCTCCATCATACCAAAATCTGAACTGTATCTTGGAGCATTCTTGTTTTGCTTATGAACTGAAACTCAGCTCTGGCTTTTCTCTTTCTTTTCTTCTTCTTCTTCTTCTTTTTTAAAGAAAAGAACTCTTTTGTATATCAGTGGCACAAAGGATACTAAAATAGGATGCCCTTTGCTTTTCACCCTTAGGGGAAACCGCATGGTACATACAAATGTGGGTAATGTAGATCCTTGTGAGGCTGCAAGTTTGAGTGGAACAACAGTATGTCACAATGTAATGTGTCACTCCCTTAGTAATAAGTAATGGCCCTGCTTCCAACCCAAATCCACTAGAAATTTTTGTTTAAGAGATTTCTTATGCTAATAGATGAGGTCAGTGGAAACACTTGCATTTAAGGCAGACCACTGAAGTTCATGGGTCTCTGTAAATTCAGTTTATCAGCCTGATCCTTCCTGCTGTGCTATGATAATACAAGGGGGAGTGATTTGATTAACAGCTGGCTCTCAGGTTTTCAAAGGGAGAGTGGGCAGTTTTTTCTCCTTCTCTAATCCTCTGATGCATGAGATCTGTTCTGGTCCTCATGTCATCCAATCTAATTCAATTTGCAACACCTTCTCAGCTTCATTTGAAAAAGCTGTAGACCAGAGGTGCCGAACTCATTTGTTACCAGGGCCGGGTGTTACATAAATGTCACTTTGTTGGGGCTGTGTGTGCCATAAAATGTAATGCCAGGTACCGGAGACATAAACTTCATAAAGGACACAGGCAAACCCAATTAACAACATTACTTTTTTACTCAAAATACAAACAAAAGCAATTGATTCCTAGCAGTGAAAGCAATTGATTTACTGGGGAGCCCACAAAAGCCCCAATAAATGTATTTAATCATATGCAAGACCTAGGTTTTTTTTCCGAGGGATATCATAAAATGGGGAACACCTTCTATTTCCATACATGCCAATTGCTTATGGGCCAGATAAGAGCCCTGGACAGCGGCAGCAAAAGAAGCAGCTCCAGCTCCACTGCGACCTCTAGTCCTCCTCTAGTCCTCCCAATTGGAGAGACTCGATTCTGGGCTGCTTTCTGTGTAAGCTGGGGGGGCGGGATTCTCCAACTCTCTCTGTTTTGCATTTTGTAATTTTATTTCATTTTTAAAAACCCATTTATTTTTTGGCCTGGAAAAAAAAGAAAAAATGATACTGAAGCTTCCCTGACTGTGCCTGGAGTCATTTTGGAATACCCACACACACCCCTTACATTTTAAAAAAAAATATTTTGATTTTTTTGTCTGAGAGGGCAGCACTCATCTGTGGGGGGGGGGGTTACCTTCAAATGCCCCCCCCATGGCTATAGGCCTGCTGCTAGACCTTATAATTTATATCATGCCCTGCCTGATTATGAATTCTCGGGAACTTGAAAACTTGCTCGTACCTATGTGACGATTTGGTTAGTCCTAATAAAAAGATATTGCACTGCTTCCATGGGGGGCGGGTGGGAATTGTTCTAAGTGTCCAACACAGCTACCTCGATCTTTGATTTGCTGCAATGGCATCCTCTCCAGGCAAGGGCAGAGCTGAGCAGATCTGCACCACTGTCTTCTAGAATCTCCCTCAGATTGCTCCTATGATACGCTAGCATAGAGCTGAGCCATCTTGTGGGGATGGATAGACTCATTCCCCAGTTTTAGTCCCTCTTCCACTACCTTTATTTATTAATTTGCAAAATCTATACCTGCTTTTCTGCCCTCATCAGGGCTACCAAGGTGGTTAACAAGTTAAAAAGCATACATAATAAAAAACATATTTTACAAACCATTAAAACCAAACAAAAACACATCATTCAAACCATTAAAACCAAGTTAAAAGGCACTCAACAGTGCATAAAATACACATGCATAAAAGGAAGGATCGCTGAGGGAGCATCAGATGAAACAGCCACGGAAGACGGGGACAGAAAGGGACAGAGAAGTCTCCCTGGAATCCCAGGCCTGAGGAGGCCCTCTCCTAGGTAGCCACCTGTCTAATTTAATTACCCCTTTGCCCTCCACTGGTGTGTTCCCTTGAGGCTCTTGACGATGGCCAGGGGAGTGGAGTTAGCTCGTAGGGCAATGGGCAGAAGGAGAAGAGTGTCGGCAGGCTCGTCTGGGAGTCATGTTTTATGGTGCAGTGCAGTCGAACTTTAAAACAATAGTTTTGCTTGTCAGGATCAACAGTGTCATGCAGTGGTGCTCAGCTAGAACTTACCAATGTTCCCTCTAAGCTGTGGAGTCTTGTGAGCCAAAATTCTACTTTGTGAGCTACTGGCATTAAAGTTGTGAGCGAGCGATTTGGCTGCTGCATAAATCAGTTTGCTTTGGAGCCGTCCTTCCTGAGCGAAGACAAAAATGTGTGAGCCGGAGGCTAAAAATCTGTGAGCTGGCTCACACTAACTCAGCTTAGAGGGAACTATGGCTGGGACTCAAAACTCAAATCTGCCATGAAGCTGATTGACCTTAAGTGAGTTGCTCTCTTTCAGCCTAAGCGGCCACATTGAGTTGTCATAGTATGGAATATGAGAGAACCACGGCTGTTGATCTGAGTTCCTTAAAGGAAGGGTAATAGATCTTTTAAAAATTGGGTGAATTTCAGTGGCTATGTAAGTGGAAGTGAAAAAAGATTAATGCGTGTCGGTTACAGCAGCTATAACTGAAAATGGCTTGTCTTTCAGAAAATGTAAACTATGAACTACAAATCATTTTAAGCTTCCCAAGTACAAACAGAAGGCTTGAGTTGTGTGTCACTATGTTTAATTGTCCTGAATGGGCTAGAACAACAAAGCCATGTATTAGTATTGGGTTCAGTGTTTGAAATGTCTAGCCTTTATTTATTAAACTCTAAGCAAGTTTTGGACCTATTAGTCTTTCATTCCTAGAAAATTATTGCGATCTCACGGGGCATTCAGTAAGAATGAGTTGCAGTTGGTATTCAACACAGTTGAGAAAACACAAGATTGATTTCAAAATAGGTTAAAAAATAAAAAGTAATTTAGGAAGACTGAAGTAGGTAAAAATCTGTATTATCTTGTTAAAATAAAGTATCCGTTCCAGTAGAACCACCTGGAAACAGTTCTCACAAATTTCTCCATGGCTGTCAGATGGTGATGTCCAACACTTATTAAGTTTAGTTTGAATTCACAAGATGGGTTCAGACCACCTCATTTATGAGTGGATTCTGAGAATCTATTTGGAACTCAGACATACGGAAGGTTCTGATGAGCAATTGGCTCCACAAATTGTGCTCTCCGACTTTCCTTGGGGCTGATTTCCACATTATGGATTGTGACTGTAGATCAGGGGTCATTTCCTGCAGGAACGCACAGGAGTGGAGCTCCGGCAGTAAAGAGCCCAGAGGGCAGGCACATGCAACAAGTCCCACCCCCTGCTCCCAGCCGTCCTCAGTCAGAGCAAGAAGCAGTCAGGTAAGTTGCAAAGCCCCCCCCCCGGTCCAAAACAGTCCAGTGGCACCTTTAAGACCAAGTTTTATTCAGGGACAAGCTCTCCCTCCTCTGTGAGGACAGATCTGCACGTCCCGTCCCCCCCGAATAGCTAGCAATCCAAAATAGTCCAGTGGAGCCTGAGCGGTGGATGTTGCCTTCTGACACACTTCTGGTGATGTCAGGGGGTGTGGCATATGCAAATGTTATGCTAATGAGTTATGCTAATGAGCTCCTGCACCTCCTTTTCTACAAAATGATCCCTGCTGTGGATCATGTGGAGAAAAGTCTTTCAGCCTTCTTCTCCATTATATTTACCTGAAATGATCCCGGGGTGCTATCTTGCCCATTGGTAAAATGCATGTGAAAATATATTCATAATCAAGCACCATGGCTGTTACACAGGCCACAGAATGGGGACCCCAAACAGTCTATGTACTCAGTAATGTAGAAATCACACTGTTCACATTATAATTTAAATCATGGGAATGATCCTGGGAGTAACTCTCACAGCTGAAAATATAATATGAGAAAATTTCATAAGCCTCTTTGCTCATCAGAAGAACATGGACATGAGGAGCTGCTCCCAGATCCATCTGTTAGCAGACCACCAGTGCAAAAATCTCTTGCTTTCCCTCTTCTTGACCTGTTCCTTCTTCTTTATCAATAGGTTTTTTAAAAAATCACAGTAATTTGTACAATTTTTCCTGTATACCTGTTTGTCATAAAACATTACCCCTTTCTTCCAATGTCTTTTAGCTGAAGCTAAACCCAGCTACTTTATGATCATTTTGTTGTTGTTCAGTCGCACAGTCGAGTCCGACTCTTCGCGACCCCATGGACCAGATCACACCAGGCCTTCCTGTCTTCCGCCGTCCTCTGAAGTTTGCTCAATTTCATGTTTGTTGCATCTATGACACTGTCTAACCATCTCATCCTTTGCTGTCCCCATCTTCTTTGACCTTCAATCTTTCCCAGCATCAGGGTCTTCTCCAGGGAGTGCTCCCTTCTCATTTGGTGGCCAAAGTATTTGAGCTCATAGTATTTATGATCATAGTATTTATGATTTATGATCATAGGACAAAGTTATTTCACAATTCTCCTTCTTAATTTCAGCAAACAGCATGCCTCTCCTGGAATGGGCATGACTGCATTGTTGTAAATTGTGTTTCTTTCCTCCCAAATAAGCAAAAAACTGCAGTTATAAATCTGAGAGGAAGTGTGCACAGCATTGGGACAGTAAGGGTCAAAACAAAAATAAAATGCTACAGATATGCTATCATTCTGATGCAGACATCTTAATAGACTCACTACTTCCATTTGGAAGCTGTATATGTTTCCATGTTTGGCTTCATGTTTAGTGGGGTGGGGTTCCTTTCCAAATCACAAAATAGATTAAGTTTTACATTTCACCTTCTGTAGCTGGGACCCAAAGGAGGGGTATGCAGGTGCATGTGAGAGAGCCAGGCACACTGCCAGAGCTTTGCTTTGAGTTTTTTCCCCTGCAGCTGCTCTCGCTACTGAACTCAGTTCAGATGTAAAAGTAGTTTGCCTCTTCAGCAAGAGAGGCTCCTCTGGTAAAATGGTCAGCAAAGCTGCATGCAATTGTTTCCTACATGAGGACATGCCTTCTTTGGAACCAAGCCTTAATCAGTGCAAACATCCCAAATAGATCTTATAATGAGAGCCACCACTGGAATAATGAAGAGAGACTCAATTTTCATATGTTCTTTTCCATTTTCTTTCTTCTTGAATGCAAACATCAGTAGTCAATTTTGTTATTACTGGCACATAATCTGCGCACACCCTACAGTTAATGTTGACAGTTCCCTTCCCCACCAGTTCTAATTACTTCCATGTTTGCTGTCAATAGTAAACGTAACACGAGAACCTGATTATATCTTTAAACTTGCGTCATAAAGAAGTGGTTTAGGCAAGGAAATACTGCATCATTTGTCAGAACAAGGACATCACACAGACACACCACGATGTTACTAATGTGTTCCCTTAAATTAGTCAATAAAGCAAGCTTTGATTCCTTTCTGTGTATTTGATGGAGTCAGTTGTTAAATGTCAAAGATCAGGATCTGCAACAATGTGCTTGTTTGCCTGTTTTCCCCAAGCGACTATTTGCAAATTAAATTTCTGGGTCTTGTTACAGGTGTCACAAGGGCTTGGTTCCATACTGAAAGCATGCACTATCTATGCAGGATGCAAAACCGCCTAAAGGATTTGTTTTCAGTTGTTGTTTTTTTAATCCAGTAGAAAGGAAACAGTTTAGCAGGCAGGCTCATGAGGATGGTGAAGACTGATTTCTTCCACTGTGTTTACAGTTGGTTATGTATGCCTTACTTCTAAAGCACCGCACCTTATCCCTAACGTTTTACATGCCCCAGTGGAAAGTGCACTGTTCGTATTCTGTGTGACCCAAATCCTGTTAATTTGGCTTGCCATTCTGACTGGTTTTGAATGCTCTACATCCCAGAACTGTACCCTATCAGAGCCTCCTTACTGCAAGTTACAGCCAATCTAATACATGCTTACTCAGCACTAAGTCCAGTGTGCTACGTGGGGCTTATTCCCATGTTAGTGTGCATAGGACTGCTACCTTGCTAGGTAAAGGAGTGACAGTGAAGAAAAATGATGACTCCACCACTGAAATTGGGGTGGGGGTGTGTGTGGATTGTCTGTCCAGTGTCTTGGTTTTGAATTTTTCTTGAGTGACAGTGGTCTATTTTTGAAACCTAAATTTTTGACTATGTTTCATGCACACATGAAGCTGTCTTATACTGAATCAGACCCTTGATCCATCAAGGTCAGTATTGTCTTCTCAGACTGGCAGCAGCTCTCTAGAGTCTTTCTCATCACTGGCTGCCTGGTCCTTTTAACTGGAGGTGCCAGGGATTGAACTTGGGACCTTCTGCATGGCAAGCAGATGCTCTACCACTGGGCCACAGCCCCTCATATGATAACCATTTATCCCAGAGGTGTCAGACTCATTTGTTACAAGGGCTGGATCTGACATAAATGTGACCTTGTCGGACTGGGCCATGTGTTCCATAAAACGTAATGCCAGGTACCAGAGATAGAAACTGTATAAAGAACAGCAGCTGGTAAGCTCCAAGTTGGTGTATCTTCACTGCAAGGCCCCATTGGCTGGGAGGAGGGTGCAGAGGAAAACTCACCCAGGCGGACTGGAGAGGAAGGAGTGCAGTGCTGGGCAGATGCTCCCATGATGCTTGACTGCTGCAGACGAGGTTGTTCCGCCATGCTGAAGCCACAATGGAGTGGCTCCGCCCACTCTCCCCAGCACTTCCTCCCTTGCATTAGTTGCTCCCAGGCCTCATAAGAGCCCTGAACAGGCCACATCTGGCCTTATGCTTGACACCCCTGATTTATCCAGTCACATAAAGGTCCCAGTTTCTGGGTCTTTAGAATAGATGTGTGTGTGTGTGTGTGTAGGTGTCTGTCTGTCTATCTGTCTATCCATCCTATAATCAGCACTGTGTTTTGCTATATACAATTTTAAATCCAAATACATTCTTCCCCTCCTTTTCTTCCTCCCCAGATTAGGCCAATATTGGACTTGCATCATAAGTAAATATGTACTTATGATGTGACATAAAAAGTCTCCTCCAGCTGAGGTCACAAACAATGACATTGCAGTGTTATGTCAGAGAAGTTGTTCAGATCAGCATCCCACAGATGGATGACTGTGTGTGTGTTTTTTTACTGTATGTGTGGGTTTTTTTTTAAATGAAGTATTATAAGTCCTTGTAATATATATCATGGAAAATGTCTAACCTGTAGGACTAATTACAAATACACGTGGCTGACCTACATGTCGAGACATTTCTGTGTTTTTACAGAGCAGAACTCCTAGCTGAACTCAGGGATTTAAATTCAGGATTTTATATATATCACTGCTCATATAAATGAACTACATTCTATGAAAATAGCTAGACCTGGTCTGAAGAGCCCAAATGGAAGAAAGTGAGCAGTGATGGGGGTGGTATTTAAAGGGACTGTCAAGCACAGGGGTCTTAAACCAGGCATTTTGTTAGTATTGGATTTCTTGAAGAACACATAAAAGCAATTCATTATGATACCTTCATCCAAGGACAAGATTAAAATAAATGCTTTTTTAAAAAATGCCAATATGTTTACTAGTCAGAGCCAGTAAAATGTGACCAACTTGTCTTTCCTCTTCCCCATCTCTACCACCTCCTTTCCTGTTTCCATCTCCTCTGATATACCAGGACACAAAGGAAACTGAGCAGGAAGAGCAGTAATGCATGCATGTGATCTCTGGAGAGGAACCAGGGGGCTAGGTGGACACACCTCTGGGGCTGACATAAGCACATCAGCATGAAAAGTGGGGCCACACAAAGAGCTTGAGTTTACTGCCAAATCCAGGCTGTTCTCTTGCAGCTGATAAACACTCACAGTGACCCAGCAGTTCATCTAAGATATGCATGTAACTTCAAGCCGTCCATTATTATGCAATTGTTTTACCAGCCCAGGGGATAGGATTATTAAATTACCCTGCTAAGTATAATTGTGTCAAAGGGTACAATGGCAGCACAGCATCTCCACATCATTGGGTGAAGCCCTTCATAAAGAAAGGAGGGGGGAGGAAGCCATGTCCACCTTTTATTAAAACTGACCTATATAATGTAACACACTGTCCAAAATGTAATATTTTGCAAAGTCCTGCTCCAGCACAGAGAGACGTGTGGGTGCAAGCCAGAGTCTTGGGAAGGAGGGCTTACCACAGTGAGGGATGGGACACAGCCACCCAACCTTGCCTTGCTGTGGCAAATGACAGCTCACAACTAGGGATGTGCAAGAAAAAAAATCAGCATTTTTTGGATTTGGGAGCTTTGGGCCCTTAAAAATTTGGTATTGCCTTGAAAACCCAAATTCCAATATTAGTATTGTATTGAAATCCAGGTAAAATTTGGGAATCCCGGTTTGTTTGTTTTTTTCTCTCCCTTATATCCTATGGGGCCATTACAGTCAATGGGACATCTCTTAGTGTATATTCAGTGGGCTGGGGAAAAGGGTGTTTGAGGTAGAGGCACAACATTTGCTGTGTAGCTGCTGGAGTTTCTCCGTAAAAGAACCCCTATGTTTCAAAAAGATTAGACTAGGGAGTCCAATTCTATGGGCACCCAGAGAGGGTGCCCCCATCCTCCATTGACTAAGGTTAAATCTGTTGGATTTTGGCACTGCCATAGTAGCACTGGTTCTTCTGGGCACATTGCACTGGTTCTGCTGGTGGCCTTGCAAACATGCCCCCTCCCCACACCTCACTTTCCTACTGCAGACATTCTCTGGGATAATTTGCTGGGCTTGTTGTATGCCTGCCTTGCTTTTTCCCCACCATTGGAAACAATGGAGGGTCGAGGCACCCTCTTTGGGTGCCCATAGAATTGGACCCCCTGGTCCAATCTTTTTGAAACTTGGGGGTTATTTGGGGGAGAGGTATAATGGAGTTGAAAAATTTGGGATTCCCAGAATCATTTGGGATTCTCTTAGTCTTAATCTGATTCGGGTATTAATTCAGCTCAGAAATGCCGAATGCACATCCCTAGTCAAAACTACACACTTTCACCTTGCCCAATGAGGGACAGGCCCACCCAGTCCCACCACCCAGGTTGGCTCATCACCTCCTGCTTGGGGTTGGCTGGGAAGGCACTCCCTCCTTTCTCTGGTGGCTAGGGCTGGGGTGAGCCCCCTTTCCAGGGCTGTTTCTCCCCCTTCATTCCCCCCCCATTTGTATGATGTTCAGAGGACTGTGAGCATAGGATGTGGCTATTTGGTTTCAGATTGTGCCCCTGGCATGCTAAGAAAAAGAAACAAAACTGGACACCATCCATTTGTTGAAAGTATTACAACCAGTAGTTGATCAATGTCTCTCAGATACCATATGGAACTCACAGCTCCCTTAAAAGGCTAAGATAAAACATAGTAGTCTACTCCGTAGTCCTTATATTAACAATACTGAAAAATAATTTTTCTTGGTGCACTAAGTAAACAATTAATATAAGCTGATGGTGGTAATATTACCTTGTGAGATTTCCTAAATTCTTTCCCCACTATTTGATGTGTCCCTTCCTTCCTCTTCATCCTAACTGCACCTTTAGGTAGAAAGCATTTCAGTGGTGTGCCATGCAGGGGCAAGAAAAGCTGCACCCATTGAAATTCTGTCCTCTACATGAACTAGTGGAGTTGGATCTAGTTGCCTTAACCACTACGTGCTCACTTGTCCTCTGGGCCTGGCAACACAGTTTTTCTCAACATGAAATAAAGCTTCACTAGGTGAATAGCTGCCCATCAGGCAGCTGCAACAACAAAAGAGCCTTTCCATGAAAAAAGGACTGCAAGAACAGTATTGCAGTGTATTTGTGTTTTCCAGTGGATGGCATCTGCGTAATTTCTTTCCCCCAGAAGACCATGGGGGCAACTTGATACTAGCCACACCCTGCACTCTATATGGGATGCACACCAGGGACTTAAGATCATAGCCTAAAAGATCCTTTTTTTTTCCTTGCCTGTTTGTCTTTAAACATCCAACCTGATGAAGAATTCAGGAAAACGTAAAAGTTTACACACAAGATATGCTATACAGGCTGATTGCACAAAAGGTACATGGCTTTTATTTTTGGATTTTGCTATGAACAAGTATGTCTACATCTTTTGATGATGTCCTTAAAGACAGAATGAACTCATGGCAGAAATGGGAACAGAAAGCATACCATTTCAACTCTTTGGCCATGTATCCAAACAAATTACTCTGGTGTATGAGCATTACTTTATGATTCACCGGTACTGGATTTCACTGTTTAGTATTGATTAAACAGTTAAATATAAGAACATAAGAGACACCAATGTTGGATCAGGCCAAAGGCCCATCCAGCCCAACACTCTGTGTCACAAGTGGCCAGAAATACCAGTGCCATCAGGATATCCACCAGTGGGGCCAGGACATTAGAAGCCCTCCCACTGTTGACACCCCCCCAAGCACCAAGAAGACAGAGCATCACTTGCCCCAGAGCCCCTATCTATACCTTGTGGCTAATAGCTACTGATGGACCTCTGCTCCATATGCTTATCTAATTCTCTTTTGAAGCCGTCCATGCTTGTAGCCGTCACTACTTCCGGTGGCAGTGAATTCCAAGTGTTAATCACTCTTTGGTTGAAGAAGTACTTCCTTTTATCCATTCTAACCCAACCACTCAGCAATTTCATGGAGTGCCCACGAGTTCTTGTATTGTGAGAAAGGGAGAAAAGTACCTCTTTCTCTACCTGCTCTATCCCATGCATAATCTTATAAACCTCAATCATGTCTCCTTTCAGTCATCGTTTCTCCAAGCTAAAGAGCCCTAAGCGCCTTAACCTTTCCTCATAGGGAAAGTGTTCCAACCCTTTTACCATTTGAGTTGCCCTTTTCTGCACTTTTTCCAAAGCTATAATATCCTTTTTAAGGTGTGGTGACCAGAACTGCACACAGTATTCCAAATGAGGTCGCACCATTGATTTATATAGGGGCATTATGATATTGGCTGATCTGTTTTCAATACCCTTCCTAATAATCCCCAGCATAGCATTGGCCTTTTTTATTGCAGTCACAGACTGTCTCGACATTTTCAGTGAGTTATCTACTACAACTCCAAGATCTCTCTCTTGATCAGTCTCATGGAGCTAAGAAAGCGTTAAAATCTATAATGGGGTGTTGGTGATAGATTAATAAATGAAGGTAAAGAAAGGATGAATCTTGTGATAAAGTGTTAGCAAGAAACCATGCTCTGGGCTAAATTCTGACAGTTTTTCTTGCCAAACAATCACATGTTAATAGGGAATTGCAGGAATTTGGCAAACTCCTTTGTTTCAATTCAGGATTCCAAGTTCAAAGCTTTCTCAAAGAATCTGACCTATGAATTGTACAATGTAATCCTCACCTTTTCTTATATTTAATGAAGTTCTGAGGCCTTGGCTAAGACCCAAATCAACAAACATTCTGGGATTTCCCCTGTTCCCCCCTCCCCTTCCCGGTGCAACATCATACATTCCCTTTCTTGTCCATATGTTTGTGTTACCAATGAGAATAGTTTCATTTCTCTCCATTTTAAGTTAATTGAGGGTGACCCTCAATTTCTTGTCAGTCTGCCAGTGCAGCTGTCATAGAGGATTTTTCGGGACTGCTGGAAACACCTATTTGTGCAGTAGTTTCTCCCTGTGCAGATAGTTATTTCCTGCCTTTCGTAATGATTTTGCTCTGTGTGATGGGAGGGGGGGTGGCAGAGAGAGAGAGAGAGAAAGAAGCTGTGTCTTAAATCAATACTGCTGGGGGGAAATCTGATTTCACAAAGAGCATGTTTCCACTTAGCATTGCAAATGAACTTGCACAAATGCAGGCATGCCCTTTATTTTCTTTACATGCCCACAAGTCACAAGCTTGGATGGAAACAGAAGAGTTAAAAAAAATTCAGCCATATGGTAATAGCAGGAGGTCTGGCCACCCCACCTTAGGCTCGTGACAACATGCCCTACATTTAACCTACAGTCAGGAACTAATTAACAACGCAGATGGGAGTGAGCTAGCATATGCATTAAGAAAAAAAATTAATACCCCAAAGGTTTTAATCAGAAGCCTTGCCTCTTTCTGGGTTAGAAGCCCAAGTGTTACCATGGAGAACTCTGCAAAATGTATGATGCCTTCTGGGAAGGCCGTGTGTTGCAGTGGTTAGGAAGAGGGGGGAGCTTCACAAGTGGCACTGATGTGCTGCATGGCCATAGGTAAGTCACTAAAAACTTCCTACCTGCTTCAGTCTGCTAAGGAAAAAGATGGGAATATGTAAAGATCACAGGTGCTACCTTAGGTCAGTGCTGTGGGCACTGAAGTCTGAAAAATAAAGGATGGTTCAAATGTTTTAAGGACAGTGAAAATTGTTTCAAGGGGATGGCTAGTGTACGGATCCAGAGACTCTTACCCCTTCCTTTTAGTTTTAGGAGATCCTATCTAGCATGAGTGAAATGACATAATTTTTATTGCAATAGGTGGAGCTTTCCTCCCTGTTTCTGGTAGGTGATTGGATGCTGGGTAATCCACGTTTCCTTTGTGTGCAGCTTTTGATTCTGAACGGGGAGCCCTGGTGTTTCCCTGACTTTTCATGTTTTGCTAACTCCTTCCTTTCAGCTTTCTGAAAGATGCCTTTCTTCTTCAACATGTTTTCAGAATCTGAACTATAGCTGCTTTTGTAGATAATTGCTGCAGTGATGTGTAAGGCTTTCCTCCCTTTGGAATCTTAAATGGTCTATGAAAGAGAACTCTCTCTTAGCCTCCCCCTCCGAATGTGAATGAAGTGATCATGGAAACAAAAACACTTCTAAGGCTGCGGTCACACGCAACATTAGCCACGCAAGAGATACGGAAGACAGGCGGAGTTTCCGGGCGCGATCTCACCAGCACATCTGGGGAGCGTAGCGCTTCTGTGGCACAACCGAGGCTTCCTCCCGAAAACGCGCAGCAAAAAACTAGTACCTCGGAGGTACTAGTTTCCGGAAACTGCGGGGCAAGGGCGGGCGTCTGATCGCGTTTCCGGTGGCATCCGGGGCCCGCCTATGTCCCCTTGCGAAGAAGGTTTTTTTTCCCCCAAGTCTCCGTGGTTGCGCACACGCACCCAACGGAGCATGCGCATTCGTAGTGTACACAAAAAAAGAAAACCAGTTCGTCGCGCCGCGCGCTTCTTTGTTGCACGCAGGCATGTGTTGTGATCGACGCCTCTCCATAACCATGGAAGCTCCACGGTACCTCCACAGAACCTCCACAGGAGGTATGATCGCTTTACTGCATGTTAGTTTGCCCCGGGGCAAACAGCCACACTTCCCCCCCGCAGTTTCCTGCCCGTGTGACCGGGGCC